>NW_026251617.1:0-14987 GCF_025024165.1 Kickxella alabastrina
AAAGAATCTATTTGTTTGTCAAAAGGAAGCGGAGTGGTCCGGATTGACAAAACCAAAGCGATGATACAGCGTGCGCGAGCGAATGAATGGATCGAGATCAATAGCAGCCTGGCGCAGGACCTCCTTGGTATCGCCCCTGTTAGAGTCACCCAGACTGGTAGAGCTACTCGGGCTGGTAGAGTCTGCCACATTGTCTAGCCATTGGCGCGTGGCCTGTTCGTACGCCGCAACAGAATGTACAAACTTGCGTTCAGCTGCCCGACGAGCATCAATGTCCGCCATCCTAGTGTTTTCATCGCAAGCAGGCGGTATATACTCGTACACAAACTGCTTTTTCCCGCCTAGCTCAGAGACCAGTACCTGGGGGTCAATATACGGAGCGAGCTCCTGGGCATTGCGCGCCATGACAATTTTTGACCTGACCTCGGGGTCGATAAACGGCGAGATAACCATCCACAGGCTTGAAAACACCCAAGAGTCGACATTCAATACGATAATACCCAGAGTCTCTGGATAATAGTTTGTCAACAGCGTTATAAGCGTGCGCACAAGCTTTGTGTCAATATTTTCGCGCGAAAATCCATTGAAATCGAACAGCATGGTCACCTTGCCGTCGCTCTTGGCAGTCAACAGCTGCGAGGTCTCGATCTGCCAGCAAAGGAATCTCTTTATCGCCAGGATATTGCGATTGCGAGCGACATTGGCGCGCACACGCACAACATAAACTGGGTTTCCCAGCCTATCCTCCATGCAAGCATACGCTAGCCCTGTGTTCATCGTGAGGTTGTGCAGCTGGGACTCGCCGTAGAATGCAATTTCGTCGATTGCCTGTCCAACCCGCCAAATAATTGTGCGCCGGATCATCTCCAGGGCCTTTTCGACATCCCATTGTCGCGCGCGCAGGAAGCGAAGCACCCAGGAGTCCGGATCGCCAATCTGTGTCGCTGCCTGCCAGAACGCAGCTCTGAATGTGCGCTTGAGCTTCGGTTGCTGAAACAAGGGTACAAAATCTATCGGGGCTACTGCACTACCATCGCCTTTACCATTCAGGTGCTCTTGTACTGTCTCATGCCGCTGCCGTATTGTCTCCTCGCTCTCCACATCATCCTTCCCCTTCTCTGCATCTGTAGACGCCGGGGTCGATGCTCTGCTGCTGGACTTTGGTAGCGTATTTGTAGCATTTTGCTGACATGTGCCCCATCCAAACCACCCTCCGGATTTGGGCTCCTGCTCCTTGGTGCTGATGGCCATTAGGGGCTCGAATGATAGACTGCCAATCTCCTCGCTCTTATCGCCTGCTTCGGCGGCCTTGGCCTTTTGCTGCTCCAAGCTGAATTTCACATCAATGTACTCTTCCTTGTCACATTCCTTGAGCAGTAGCTGCCACAGCTCGCGCAGCTTGGTGCTTTGCTCGCTGTTGAGCCATCCGACTCGGCCTTCGGTCAGCGGTTTGCCGAGCATATATCGGTCTACTAGCGGCAGTGTGGGCTCAGTCGCAAAATCCATGCACTAATGTCGAAAATGTATTTTGTATTTTCTAAATATTTATAACGAAATTCCGGATTTTTGAAAATGCGGGGAAGTATTTAAGCCTTGTGTCTGACTAGTGCTTTGTTTATGGGTTAAGCATGACGCTTAATGATGTAATTATATTTTTGGAAGTTATATGCATTTATTGGATTAAATAATAAACTCAGTAAATAAAGTGCTAAAAAAATTATAAATACAATGAAGGCTGCGGATCTGCCAGACGCACTGGCACCAGCACCAGCACCAGCACCCATAGCAAAGTTGGTTCTGCTATGGGTGCTGGTGCTGGTGCTGGTGCCAGTGCATGTAACAGAAACAGTTCTGCTATGGCAATATTGGTGTAAAGCTCAGGCTAAAGTGGCAGCGGCAAGCTAAAAAACAAGCGCAAGGTAAAGTGCGTAACAAAATAACAGCAGTAAGCGCAAGGCAAAATGCAAGACGGAAAACAGCAGCAGGTGCAAGACAGAGCTGGAGACAGAAAAACAGCGGTGAGCATAGAACAGAGAACAGCGGTGAGCAAATGGCGAGGAATCAGCGGCAATTATGATAAAAATTACAAGTACAATACCAATTTTGCCTATAATATGAAAAGTTACAAGTAAAAACATTAAAATAAAACAGCTAATATTACTTACTACATAAAACGACGCCATATATGAGTATGAAAATTGAAAATGAATGAGGAAGATAAAGAGTGAGAAACATGTCATCTCGTGGGCGCAAATTCTAGTCTTCTTTACTCTCATATTTTGCATCATTATTGGCATTTTGTTTCCCCACATTCTAGTTTGCATATACGCTTTTATTAGATTCTATGTTCATCGTGAGTGTATTTAAATTACTATCTTGTTCTTCCAGTACAACATCCGCTTTCTCTTTTCTTCAAACCCAATTTTATAGTTTAATAAATATTTAGTACTGTTGCTGTTTTCTAGTATTATTGTTGTATTGTAAAATAACTTGTTAATTGAAATAAAATTACTTTCCGCGCACAGCCCCTGCCCACAGCCACTTTACCACCGCACCCGCCAGAACCACCAGCTGTCATTGCCGGCTATTGTCACAACAGTGGCAATATCAGAAACAAAAACAGCAGCAATGGTGTGTGTGCACTTTCTGTACGAGAAGCAGGGCTACACCAACTTTAATACTACTTTCCACTCCTGCGCATTACCATGAGCAAGCAGTTTTTTGCAGGCCATCATCTGCCACCTCGCTGACTGCACATGCAATGAAGACCACCTGGCTGACCTTGTGAAGGATATGCATGAATGCTGCCAAGCGAGCAGTGATTGGCAGGAAATTTTATTTTTATTTGATATGTACATAAAAAACAGGGCATAGGCCTATTATCTGTTATTATAATATCTTGACACTAGAGCGGAAAGGGCTACCTTTTCTATTCGCAGCTTTACGGTTTGCCTTTGTGGTGTTATAAATTTGGAAATGATGTGAAAGCTGTACAAAAATATAACTTTTTTTGTAACCCGGGTTTTTTTCACTTTTATATAGCTTAAATTTTACAAAATGCGCCCAGATACTTTTACACAAAATAATTATTTGTAATGTTATAATAAGAGGGGGTGTGAGGAGCACTAGTTTCCTAGTGTTAGAAAAGTAGGGGTGATTTTATAAAAGGTTTTATTACTGATGTTTCTAAAATACTACTAGCGCCGGCCTCGTCTTATATATGTGCGTTGTCGCCTTTGTTGTGCACATTGCCAATCATGCGCTCCGTTGATGAAAACTGGATCTTCTGGGAGCAGACCGGTATCTTGTCAAGTCAGTGTTGTGGCTTTTGTGCGTGTGCGCTCATGTGTGTGCATTGCAAAATGGGAAGCATGTTTGGGCATCAATGTAATGCCTCCCTAATTTATGCCTGCATGATCCAACTAGTGTCCTATCAATCAGCATGCAGGTGGAAACCTGTCTCGCGATTCTCAACCTCAACATCCACTTCCATATCTTCAGTCTGTGCAACAATAACTCAAAAAGCTTGGTTTTACGTGAAAGGTGTGTAAAGACATTAATGCTGACTTTATAAATAATATATTATTATTGTATTATTGTATTATAAAAAACAAATGTATCTATTTTTACTATTTTTAAAAAAACAAAGACAAAAAGCCAAGTAGTTTTTCTAGAATATTTTAAAAATAATGTATGTAAAAATAAAGTATCTAACATAATAAGTTGTTTTACAAGTAAAATATATATATATAAGAATGCAGTAGCATTACATGCAATTACTTAGTATTAGAAGCAGTTTTATATTTTACATTTTTTAGACTATTTTCAAATCAACTCGATCAACTTTATATATTTATATTTATGCCCATCAGTGTAGAGGCCCTGCTCGGCCTCTTCAAAATGCACTGTTCCTACTTCCTGCCAATTCTGCGCAAGTATGTTGTTACCGTCCACCATATTACAACAGCTACATACGAGCTCGCACAGTATATCTTTTTACAAGAGCTGGGTAGCGAGGGCTTTAATATAGTCGACCATCTAAATCAAGGTTTCTTTAAGGAGTGTTTTATTGCCCTTTGCCTCGGAGATCAAAAAACCATGCAGCAACAACCTTAAAGCTGCAAACTGCAAACTCGTCAACAAGCACAGGCACACGTTTGTCAAGGAAACCAAGTTCGACTGCCCTCATCTCACTGGTGCGGCCAATATTGCTAATTATGAAGTATGACAATCCTCGCAGCATATAAATCACTTGTTTCAGCACTTTGGCAGGCAGTTAAAAATATGGTTGACATAGCACTTAATGTAAAGAAAAGGACTAAACAGCGGTACGAGATTATTAAGAGGAAGGGTGGCCATACCAAAAAAACAAATACAACAGTCCATTAGCAAGGAGATCATAATTCCAGCAGGCAAGATGAAGTGGGCTCTGCTGTGTGCTAAGACCAGCAAAGCTGGGAAGCAACTCGACACCAAACAAATTTCAGATACTGTGCTTCGCAACAGAATGGAGCATCTAATTGAGAGGATTTTTGGTGCATACCCTGAGGATTACGGTTTCGGCTACAAGGAGCTCCAGTATGACTCTGTGGCCAATACAGTGAACCATATTGGGGCGTTTGTTGATATTTTCCGTGTTTTGAGTCTCAACAAGGCAGTGAAGACGATTTTACTCTTCCCAATGAGGATGTCTATTGCACCAGGTTTTACTATGCTCAACAAGACCATTATTGCATGGTGTATTCTATCCATCACAAAGAGCCGACTCAAAGCACTGCACAAGGAGAATATTTGCCTAGGTATTGAGGTTCCAGAGATTCCACATCTGAAAGATCCCAAAGGCAAATCACCAGAATAAATTTGGTCACTCTTTTATGATATTTCATGTTAACCGTTTTTGCTCGATTTTAAAATGGACAAAAAACCACACAGTTTTGGTGGGATCATTCATGCTGATGGCATTGCAATTATCGTGTTGCTAGACTCGCCTGCCAACACACAGAAGAAGAGTATCTAGGCAGAGAGGATTTCACGGTCTAAAAAAGGATCTGGCAACAACAACAACAACAGTAGTGACAATTACGACTGCAATGGCAACAGCAATGATGGCAAACCTGTCAATAGTGTGCCCTACAGTGAGAAAGCTCCCGAGCACATTGATAATTTGTCAAAAATGACATTCATGATATTTTTGACAAATCAATGCCCTGTGATACCAGTCGACAGGATATGCTCTGTTGTCTGGGGTATAACAGCAATTACAAAAAGGGTGAGGAAGATTTTCTGCCACACTAAAAATTCTGAGGCTAATAAACGTTGTGAACGCGTTTTGTTGGATTCACAAAAACTCAAAAAAAGGTCTTCCAGCTTGATCCCGTGAAGCTCATCAATGCAAAAAATGGTTGGTATACGCCTGTTTAGGATGTCGAACGCATGTTCAACCACCCTGGCTCTAATACACTTTCTAGTACACTTGATTGCAAGTTGTATATCGAGTGCTTCTTTCAGTGCCAAAAAGGTGATTTTGTTTTAGGAGAGCACTATCACAACATGCAGATCCTTAACAAGAGTCGCAAGCATGACGGCAGCAGCTCAACTGACCCCCTGCACTACAAGTTATGTTATATTTTCTTTGTTACCAGAAAGCGCACCAACGCTGAACTTGCAAGATCTTTACATGCAAAATCTGGGCCAGATCCAGTCCTTATTCTTGGTAATTTGACCCCAGGAATGACCTGTTACCATGAGCCAATTTGTGGCAAGGGCTGCGGGAGATGTCAATAGGTCATGGATTCACTGTTTACTTGATCGACGAGTAGTGCACCTCAACGCTTTTCCCAGCATGTGAGAGCAGGATGGAGAAATTTAACAAAATTGATGATCCTCGTCTGAGGAATCCCAAGCACAAATATCACGTCGCAATGGCAGCAGCAGCATCTAATTTCATCACAGCCACAACAAACACCACTGCTAATTCCGTTGCAGCAGCAGTCACCGCCGTTTCTGTTGCAACCACAACTCCCGCCGACACTGCACCTATTATTGACAGTGTGTAGCAGAGTTGCAACCAGTAAATGCCTATTCGCCCACAGTCTACTGATATTATCCGGTGGATAGGGGAGGAGAAGGGCTGGCCTAAGGGCAAAATTTCCCGCAAAATTAAGTAGCAGCTGCGGGATGAGCTGGCTGAGCGGAATTGGAAGCAGTACATTAATATTCAGCCCGCTAATAATTTCAAGTCCATTGTCAGGCTGAGCGGCTGGTCGCAGGGCAAAATTGAGTTCAAAATTAGATAGAGGATGCGTGGTGAGTTGGCTGTGCAGCAGCAGTAGCAGAATGGTCAGCAGGAGCAGGTAGCCACAACAGGTGCTAATACAATTCCAGCAGTAGAAAAACCTCGCCAAATTTTATGACATGGCTTGCTCCAGTGCACAATGGAAAACGGCTTGCAAATTTTCAGGGCCGATGGAACGCGGGTTGAGGGTGGCGAAAAAGTGCCATCAGGCAGACGGAAGTGGAATAATCGCGACATGGCCGCAGTGCTGAACTTTCGCATAATCCTTAATGCACTGCTTAGAGGCGAGTGTCCTCCCTGTTTCTTGCGCAAAAAGACACCTTTCGAGTTGGCTGAATTTGAGTCTACAGCGACACCCGAGATGCTGATCAAGCCAAAGCCAAAGCCCAAGATCAAGCGTGTGTGCAAGAATCAATCTGTCCCTGCTTTTTCTCTTCAAATGAAGCAACGAAGTGGATAATATCGTCAACCATAGTGGTCTATTGCCACTAGTTTCTAAACACTTTTTGGGTTGCTAGTCAATCTGGAGGAAGGATGTCATTTTGTAAGATACTTGTAGTCTCATTCTTTTCTTTGGTCCAAATAACACAAATAATAAAAACAGGTTGGTTAGAAAAAATTTATAGACAAAAAAATTGATGTACTCGCAAAAGAGAAAATGAAAATCTGCAATTAATATATTTTCGACTTTCCCTACTATTTTTATGCGTGTTCACAAAAGACGAGATGCAAATAGCACAGTTAGTCGCTTTTTGCAGCAATGCAATAAAAAAGGTTGTACTCTTAAAAAATTTATTTTTACCAACCGGTGTTTAGGCAGCAATGTAGATCTGAAGCTCGGAATTTCATTTGTCGAAATTAATTAATTATTATCCAACATGCGATATGCATGTCCTCTCGCGAATATGAGTATGAATGAGATTGGGATATCTTACATGTTTTATTGGTTCTTTTAACCCTGGTTCAAGGAATTGTTAGAGTGGTAGAGCAGAAAATTGTTTTTAATTAATTAATTTGTGAAGTGGATGGATGAATGAAATAAATTTTGTTAAAATACATGTGCAGCGACAGTCCATGCTCGCTTGAAAGAAAAATTAAATAAAAAACTAAAGCAAAATGCCTATTTTTTATTGGCGGCCACTAAAAGTCGTCGCAGTTTTTTGGTTGTAGTGGGAATACGGATGGGAAGGGGGATAATAGAGTGAGAAGAGAGAGGGAGGAATATGATGGTGGTTTTATACGGAGTACAGACGATGATGACCAGGGTTATGGTTGATGAGAGGGTTTACAAGAATCCAGAGTATGAGGACGAATTGTAGGAAGAGAGAGACGACATCGAGGGCGTGCGCTTGCGAGGCGGCGGTGGCGGCGGGTACTTTGTAAACAGCGATGAGGCCTCAATGCGCTTCAAGTCATTGGCTGAAAACTCAATAACCTCCTTAAGAGTAGACATGCGACTGGTGCTCAACCAGTTAGTCACCGGCGCCTCCTGGTTCTGGAGCTCGGCGCAGCCCGGCAGCGACGTAAACTTCTTTGTCTGCATCTCCTCTTCCCACTCCTCGAGCGAAGATACCCGAGAGGTGGTCGACTCTGAACGAACCAGGCTCTGGTCATACTTGTCGATAATCCGCTTGAGCTCCACCTGCTGTCTGCTGATGAGCAGTGCCATTTGGTGAATTTTGTCCTCCAGGTTGTTGCACATGGCGCTGCCCAATGGGTTGCTCTTGAATGTGCTGAATTCTTGTAGGTAGCGGCCAAGCTGGTTTTGGCGCCCGCGGATGGAGTCTAAGAGATCGTACGCCTGAATGGCATTCTGATGCTCTTGGTCGATGGACCGCTCCTTTTCGAAGAGGAGGGTGTGCCCGTCGAGTGACGCTTGGCGGCGGTTGCGCGTGGCGGGTGATGACGATGACGATGAGTTTGTGTTGGACGGCACGCGCAAGGTGTGGATCGACCAGGTGGTCGCCGCGGGGACAGCTGATGTTGCTGGATACATGTTCATAAACATAGTTGGCTTTTGTATCGCTTGAGCCTGCTGGTTCAGTGGATGGGAGCTGAAAAAAAAGTAAAAAGAAAAAAGAAATTGATTTGGAAATAGTGTTGGTGATCGAATGGAATGATAAAAATAGAAGACGGGAAAACTGTTCCTTTAAATGTCGTTTGGTTTGGTTTCAAACGATGTTGAAAAAGGTGGGAATAAAGGAATGAAACTAAAAAATGATTTCTGTGCTAAAATGGAGATGTCTAGGAAGAAAAAGAAAATGACAATATATAAAAGGCTTGGAAACACTGCAGCTGTAATAATGAGAAAAATAACGCACCAATGTATTTGGCCAGATGGGATTAATTGAAATGAAAAGAGTGGAGGATGATGAAATGGATGTGGCTTTGCCTACGGCGAGTAATATTATGTATTCAAATACACTATCTTCCGTATATCAGTGTCCCAAAAAGGATAAATTAAAAAAGTTTAAAAACCGACTGAAAGGGCGCAGGCTGCTATTTTGAACGTATTTGGAAATTGAACTTGTTATTTTGTTCACAAGAAAATAGAGGGTGATAAAGGAAGTAAAACAGGAGTAAAAATGTAAGCTGGGATTTAAAATTGGGTAGAGTTAACGAGATGGAGAGATAGAAAGGTGGAAAATAAAAAATATATATTTGGCGATTTCCAGAGTGAATGGGCTATGAGCGCATCCGGCACTATTTATCTGCAACGACGATGATGATGACAACAACAACAAAAGTATACAGAGGGTAAAAAATACAAGGTCAGTCAGCCAGCCAGCCAAGAGTGGTCAGGCGTATTTTAAAAAATGTTTTATACTACTGCAAAAAGTGTTGCTTCACGCTACTGTTTAATTTCTCTTTCTGCCCAGCAATGGAAGCAGACTCCGCCCAGCTTACAAGGAGGAAGGGTAGAGGAGGGGTGGGAAGAAGAGGGGGGTGGGTTGGTGGGTTTGGTGGTCATGCTTTTTTTCAAAAGGGGCTTTCACTTTCCTCTCCCCTGCCAGTTCCTATTTGCGAGCCACCCTTTCTGCCTCCTAACGATCACGATGCGCTAAAGAAAAAACAGCTGCATGAAATCGCTTCCGAGCTCCTAACATCACAGGTTCCGAGCAAAAAACAAAATTGCTTACCACGCGCATGCCGTGACACCACGCTGCGTATTGTTATTGGCTGCCCTTTTTTATTTCAAGCAACCGAGGAAAAATAAAAGGCACATGTGCTTGTCTCGCCATATTCAGGGAAAAGAAAAAGTAAACATGGCCTGGACTGTCACAAAGGCGAAAAAGCAAACCACTTGATTCACACTCTTTTTTGCATTTTTGGCCTGGCTCAATTTATCACTTGACTTTTGGACCCAGACTGTCTGCCATGATGTGAATTTTTGATTTCACTTTTATTTGCTGTTCGGATGTCGGCTAACGACATGCATTAATGTATTCCCCATTTGCCTTCTGACATGCAGGAGCTGAGTGCAAAGTAAAAGAGGGAAGGGAGAAAAAGTAGTGGTCGAGTTGGTATTTGGAGCACCCATTTCCTGTGCTCTGCCAAAATTGCCTCCTCCAGCAGCATAAGGCACTAATTCCACGACAATTAATGCACGGCATGCCCATCCTGTCTCCCCAGTATTATCAATCACACAGAAAGCAGAAATTGCAATTAATTCTGCCCCAAAATTTTCCCTTTACTTCAAACAACAAATAAAAAATAAAAAACCAACGTGGGCAAGCCATGTGTGTTGCCGATACGTGGAAAATACGGCTTCTATTTTCAGGACCACCAGGAAAGCGGAAGTTCCAAATATGATGTGAAAAAATTTTACATCATATTTGGGGTTGTTACGGCTCGTGGGATCATTTTTTATATTTATTTTTGAGTTTTTGTTTCCGACAAAATTGGTTTAATAAAAGGCCGAACGCGGCAAACAACAACAGGAAAAAGAAACAATACCCTGCAGGTGCTTGCCAATTACTCAATCTTTTTTGTTTTATCATTTGGACAAGATTATTGTCGTTGGTTTGTAATTAAAATATTATTATTTTAGAAAAAATATATATAAAAATTACTCGAAGAGGCGCAATGCGGCTATTATTAGTTTTTTTTAAAAGAAAAATGTTATGTAACTTGTGAATCCAACGTTGATCTTTACATCTTTCGCGATATTGTTCACAAACTGCCCAAAGCTATTAAAATAGCCATTTCGGGTGTCTTTATTGAATACAGTTTGTTTATTTTTTTTACTCAAGCACATTTGCTTAATATTTTCAATTGTTGTGAAAATTGTAAGAGCAGTGCACATGTATGAATGTCCTCTTTTTGGGTATTTGTTTGTTTGCTTGTTTATATCAAGAAATGAGGCGCGTTGTAAAATACGCCATTGTTCGTCGTGCAATGTGTCTGAAATATTATTTCCTATTGGTCGTTTTGTTGTTGCGGGTCTCGCAAGAGTGCGCCAAAGAGGAAGAACAAATAAAGAAGGGGGAAGGTGTTGTTTCTTTGAAATTGGGGGTGTAGTGGTAGTAGTAGTAGCAGTGGTGGTGCTTTATTTTGACATTCAATAAAACAATTGAATTAGGGAAGGTAAAAAATAAAATAAAAATACAAACAGGCGGACAGATAGACAGACAGACAGATGGAAAAATATAGATAACTTGTAACGTGACAAATAACTGCTATGTCGAAAAGGAGATATATCACCATTAAGAGTGCCAAATATCTAAGAGTATAAGCTTTGAGGATCGCTCGTTTTCCTCGGCGCCTTTAGCTGAATCGACGCGAGCAGTGGCGAAGAGGCCATTTTTTTAATTTGCGGCCGCAAAGAATCATTCGCATACGACTTGCTTCTGCCGCCATCAGCACCAACACCACCAGGCGCCCTGCCTATAACCGTGTCATCCACCGACTGTGCATTCCGAACGTTACTGCGTTCAACCGAGCGCGCATTTTTACTACCAAAAAGACCACCCCAAGTCAGCTTACTCTTAGACTTACTTTCCTTGCGAAACTCAGTGCTACTGTTATCAGAACTGCCCACGTTTCTGTCTGCGTTCTGGTACTTGGTGTCCATCTTGTACGAATTGATAAACGCCTGCGAGCCAAGCGCTGGCTCCCTCTGCTGAAGCTGCAGCTGCAGCGGCGGCGAAAGAAAAGATATTTGTGTATGCATTACAGGCGTATGTTCGCTAACAGGCGAGTCAATAGTGGTGGGCGTGGGGGGCAAGGATCCGGAGGCGAAATGCGGCGGAACCTCAATATTAATGTGCGCCTGTCTTTTTGCACCAAGCCCGTGGGTGCGACCCCCAGTGGCTGAAGAACAGATGGGCTGACCATAGTGGCAGGAGACATTGGGGGCGAGATAGTCCCGAGCTCTATCTGAGTCGGTGGCTCTGGCGCCAACGACTTGTCGGTCCTTTTTACAGGCACCTCGTCCGCCTGCCTATCAGACACCACATCATAATAGTTAAGCGTATAGCGGTTGATGTATTTCATCAGCTTGCGCTCGCGCGATCGAATCTCGGCTGTTACTTTGTGGTAGTCGCTAGTGCGCTGTTCGCTTGGGGCCGCTTGTAGTACGCGGTCGAGAAACGCCTTGAGCTTCAGTATGCTCTCTCTGATGTTGCGCGCCTTGTGTATGTTTACCCAGTAGTTGGGATCTGGCGGCGGTGGTGTCCATATGTATTTATTGCTGGCATCTGAAGCGTCTACAATGCAACAACAACAATCGGGAAAGGAATGCAGATGAAAATGAGCGTGTGAATTTGAGTGAACATATTCCCCGAATAAATAAATAAATATTGTTGTTTGACGCAAATATTTTTATTTGCGAGAGACAAAGAAAGGGTGCGTGTTGGTTGGTGTGCTCTGTATGCTTTGCGTTTAATGTAATATGTTACTGTACCTTGGGATATGCTGACTGATGGTAAGCTGGTGTGGAGCTGCGAGTGTTGAGACTGATCTGACTTGAAACTATTGCTGCGACCGAGCATGGAAAAGAAAGCGTTGTTGGCCATTTGTCCATTGGGTGTTGTCGATGGAGACAAAGCGGCGCCCGTGCTAATGCTGGACATTATTCGAAAGAGTTAAAAAGAATATATGTATGTATGAAAAATAACTAATCTTTAAAAGACAAAAATATAAGAATACGAAAATATGCAAATGAAAGCGAAGATGAAACTGGAAATGGAAAAATGAAAAATAAACGCACTGACGCGTTTAAAAATGTATGTCAAAATAAAATAAAAACGGATGCGCCTCTAAAAGAAAGAAACAGGGTTTGCAAAATATACGCCTCCCCAAGTGTATCTTTTTGTTGCAATGTTATCCAGATAAAGAGGTGGGGGATCAAAGAGTGGCGAGATAATAGAAATATATATATATATATAATAAAAGGAAAACCTCCGAGGGACACCTTGCTGTTCTGAATATGGATATTCCAACTGGTTTAAAAAATTTTGTCAATTATATGGCAAATACGCCAAGTGTAGTGCTGCAAATAAAATATAGAAGGAATGATGTAACCAAAATAAAAACAAAGACCAAGAGCAAAAGGGCGGCTTATAAGTTAAAATCGAAGAAAGAAAAAAGGACGAGCGAATTGGTGTATAAAAAAAAGCGAAAGCACACGCCGGTAGTGGGTGGAAAGCAGTTGTATGGGGTATATTTTGTCAATTGGTGGTTGTTTTTTCTACTCTTTCTCTCTTCCGAATGACCGGTAATGTAGACCCGAAATAGCCACGCTTAAGAATGAAGGCGGGGGAAGAGCTGAAAAGGTGTGGGTTGAAAAGCAAATAAAGTGGAGAGAAAATGCATACAAATAAAAAAGTTGATGGAAAACTAGAGAATGAGAAGAGACAGTGAACACAAATGAAAAATAGTAAAGTGGCGAGTGCAATCGCAATATGACCTGCTCATGGGAATGCAATAAACAAATCAATTTAAAAATTGATTTGCGCACGGTCGTTGCCTTTCTAGAGATAAATAATACGACAATGGATGCAAGTCCGTTGAGTTGAATGTCCTCATAAACACAGGGTCAGCTGTCTAATTTATATACAACTGTTGACAACAATTTATAAACGGGAAAATGCAACCTAACGGGATAAACACTTTCAAGCTATTTTTTGACTGCTCTCATCTCGATGTTGGCAACACTCCAACTTTTAAATTGGCTACTTTGTAGGCACAATTCATGTCGCAAGATGATCCAACATCCATAAAGAGAAGATATAAGAATGCGTATTTGTCCTTTTTGGAAACACATGATGATACAGGTTAGAATTGTCTATCAACCCGAAAAGAGTGCAATTTGAGTGCATATAGTAGACTGGAAATTGTTTTAGCGATCGTCAGAGCCAGCCAAAAAACACGAAAATATTTTTGATCGACTTTTTGTTTTTCCGTTCTAATTTCTCCGGACAAATTTTCTGTGTGTGCATTCCAAACATATTTCCAATTGTGTGACGTGAGCGTGGTTTGCCTGGGCAAGTGCCTAGCTGCTATATTAGCTTTGACAATTGGCAACAGGAACAGCTTGTTTGAATTTTTTATCACTTTGTGAATTCAGCGTTGTCTAAAATCGACTTGTGAGTGGCATCAGATGCATTCTTCTGCCCGAGTGAGAACCAAAAGCGATAGTTGTCAATGTGCCAATAAATTGTGGAATTCCGACGATAGAAATCATTATTTGAAAAGTTACTTGAATACAAAAGAGCCGTTATGTGTATAGATGAAACATATATTGCGAGCCATATACGATTCATCGAGTGTTCTAATCTGTGCGCATCCGATCTGCCGCAAAATGCAGGTCTGTGTTTGCACCCAATTGTCTATTTCATTTAACCAGCACACATATGCATGGATCATTTTTTATGCCTTGTGACATTTGCCAAGCTCTTTGTGCCTTTACCACTCTATGCATTATAAAGAAGGTTGGGCTTTTTTTTGTTGCGGATAAGCAAAAGAGACAATGTACAAAGTGCACCTTTTGTTAAAATGTGCCAAAACTTTACAAGCAAAAGCACAAAAGTTACAGGTCTCTTTCTGGAATCATTTCGAGATGTTTTTTAAGGAGGAATGAAAACGTCAATTTTTGAAGACAGCTATCTCTTTTTTTCCACTTCACTTTACTTTTAAGATTTCAAAAAATTTCTACTACTTTACATTTTTTGACACTCGCTTTTTGCACTATACCCACGACAACATCTGCAAAAAAACTCACCACCATTTCTCGCTGAAATAAAACCACAGCCTCTCCCCACCCCCATTTCTTTCTCAATTCTCGTTTGGTATTTGCACCTTTCCACTCCTCAACTCCGAAAAATATTTTTTTGTTTTCCATATCTACTGCGTTTAAAAAGTTTTGACATCTGTTTTTCCCTTTCTTAGTTTATAGCAACAGTTGAATAGTGCCGCATTACAGCACTTATAAAAAACACATACAGCAGAGGCGTTTAAACGCAAGAATAAGCAGCAGAGGAAAGCTTACGCCCAATGGCACACAATGAATACCAAAGCAACACATACTCGCAGTACCCGAACATAAGTCAGGCACCATACCCACCAGGAAACCAGCCAGGGTTTCCAAACCAAAACAACGGAATGCAGCCGCCACAGCAGCAGCAGCAGCCACCAATAATGTCTCAACGGCCGACTAATATGGGCGGCCCAGGAGAGCCCTACCGCAGCA
>NW_026251618.1:0-14765 GCF_025024165.1 Kickxella alabastrina
GGTCTTTATTGAGGTCGACTTTTACGACCAGGGCGATGTGAAAACGCCGACGCTCAAGCTCAATGAGCTCCCCTATCCTGGAGACGAGATAAATAACTTTTACCCAGAGTTTTACGACGCCGACCCCGATGTACCCATTGTATAATGGTGATGCGGCTTGCCGCTGTGACGAGCATTCGCGGCCCAAAGGAACGCATTCCGGTACATTTTTTGTTCATCATTTACTCCTTTCCTTTTTATCATTCTTTACGATTGTTTTTGATATCCCTTCCTCCGTTTTTCCTTTTCCGCCTTTTCCTTTTCAAAATATATTCATTAAATTTATATCCTTACTGCTTTTCCTGCGCGGATACCTTTTTTATGACGATTTACAAGTCCTGACATTTTTAACATACAGATGTAAAGCAAGACGCAAAGGCAGATAATGATACAAGTGCCATTACTTGAATTGAAATGCAATATGCAATATGCAATAATGAAGGATAAAAATACCATCTTTTGTGAAACATCAGTTTTAATGCAAATGTCACAAAGTGAAAATTGTGAAATAATCATATTTGGTGTCAAAGATTATCCAAATAAAAGGCTTCGCAGTTTCTATTTACTGAATAGAGAAGCATTGACACCACGAACCCACACGATGTTAATGGGTAAAAGGTTATCATGTACGTATTATTTTATTTGTAAGCAAAGTTTCTGTTGCCGCTAATTGCTGATGGGATATAAAAAGCCCAGAGAAAGTACATGTTTGCCAATGATACATCATCAACTTTCTACAATTTTTAACTACCAACTTTTGCAACTTTTAGTTTCCTTCGCCCACCAAAGCACGCTAAATTATTATTAAAGTATTATACACCTTCCATTATTGCAGATAATGTCTGCCTGCACTACAAAAGCCCTTGTCAACTACTCTGCCAAACCTGATGGAAAGGCAGTTAAGGAGGAAGTGGATGAGATGCTCAATTTTTAGGATAATCAATTAACTCTGCTTTCTCTGTTTATCATTTTATTTGCTTGATGTTTTAAATAAAATTATTATTTTAACTATCCATAAAAAGTGTGCATAATATATATTGCTCGCATATAAATAAAAGAAGCATGGATTGAGAGTTCAGTCGCTCGCAAAAATATGCATTTTGTGTTTTTTTTTACACAGCAGCTTTGTATTTGCTAAGATTGCCAAACAACCATATGATTGATGCCATTGTTATTAAAAATATATACAAGCGCCACATTAAAACAAATAACCAATATTGACTCTTTTCTTAAGCATGTTAATGATGATAGCAACATAAATAACAAAAACATTATTCAAAGCCAAGACTACTTACGAAAAAATTGTATTCCTTCATATCTACTTGTGGCTGTGGACTCTAATATTCAAAAACAGTTATGTGTGTAATAATGCAATATCACATGTATGCAAACCATCACAAGCACGCCACATCATAATTGCATTGATGCATGTGTTTACAAAATAAAGAATGGTTAGAAACAAGGACGTGTGGAGCTTGGATACAATGCACGGGGCGCAAAAAAGCAGGACATTGAAAATAGAAAACATTGTTTTTTAAAAAAGCCTCATTTTGCCTTGCTTCTCTGAAGCAACAGGCAAATATCATTGTTGTTTACCAGAAAATACAATATGCAGGTTTAATGCCGTCAAGCGGTCCAGTATTATTAAAACCCCACATTAGAAAATATTTTCAACCCATTAGGTTGACAGGCTCGGTTTACTTATTCCAACTTTTATTCCCGCACCGTTGTTGTCGCTATTTTTCATGTCCCCATTTGTCCTTATTGTGCTTTTTGCATTTTGCATTTTGCATTTTCCATTTTGTGCCTCGCACTGCATCAATTTATGAGTTTATTCTTCTCCACACTCGCAACTGGTGGCGCTGCTTGACGCGCATTGCGTTTGGACTCATCCCAACTGAGAAATCCCGGAAACCCCTAGTAATAAACAAGCTGGACCAGCTCGGAAGGAACCACAGTATCCTGCAATATTTTGTTTATAAACTACCATACACCCCCCGATACGTGCTTTTAGTAATGGCGCATGCTAAAATTCAATAGGGTATGTCATTGTTTTTAATTACTCGTCAACAAAAATGTTTGTTTTGTAGGATGAAAATGAGATTCGGGGGCGAATAAAAAAATTGTTTGCAATAAAAAACTATTTGTAATGAGCGCCAACCCACAGTCTGCCAGATATATAAAGAAAGCATTTTGATAATATTTCGTCAAAATTATGTTCTATACGCATTTATAGCTTATCTTTGGATCATCGTTTCATCACCCCGCATTTACTATTTTATATCTCTACACTCTCAATCCACCTGAGCACCGACACACATAACTGCTTATCTCCGGCCGAGCCTCGCGACAGTAACAGACCGCAGCATTGCGTTTCCACGAAACAGACTCTTTATCATTAGCAAAGGTCTTCTTCGTTACCTTACAGAAACAAAACCAACACATTATTTTACACAAATACCACTCGATAACAACATGGGCTGCCGCAAGTGCCGTGGATGGGAAGAGAGCGAGTGCTGCTTGGGCCAGCACACACAATGCGCCTGTGATTGCCATACATCCTGTGACTGCGCTTTCTGCTACACAATCCAGCTCAAGGCCAGAACACTATCTGTCCAAACGCAGTACCTCCATGTAGTATCGACAAGGACATTGTCCAGGATTAGTGTTGTTTTGCAATTAAGACCGATGACCAGCACATCATCCCTAAAGGACAACAATGGCTTGAAGTCAACAAAATTGCGGAGATTTTCACGTCGTAACTCTATTTTAAAACCATTGCGTCTTTTTGTCTGATTGAAAAGGAAAAATGCAATATATAAATATATCACTAATGTCATAACCAACCAATATGCCAATGGCACAGCCATATTTAAAACAATTAAGCTTTAGGAAGTATACACACCTAATTACGCATTTTCTGCACTTACTCCCTCCATGCACGTCAGACTTTGTTTGGAAGCATAGGGGAATGGTAACTTGCGCAAGCAACATTTTTTGTTTTGAATTTTTTGTGGGCAAATCATTAGAAGCAGTATTTTAATTGTCATTTTGTTCAGCGTGTGTTTGGCACATGGCTCTCATCAGTTCAATGTTAAAGGATAACTAATATATACACACACTCAACGACTATTGTAAAGCAGACCAACACAAAAACATATTTTGCTAGGACATAGATAAAAAATTTAATGAATAAACATAACGAAAACTGAAAATTAAAACATCAATAAATAATTGGTTTTCTTCCTCAAAAGTAATGTTTTTCAGATGAGGATAATACTTTCCGTACTTTTTAACAAAAGTAGCATGGACAAACCTTTTTCCATAAAATGTAGTTACGCTTGGAATTGCCAAAAACATAAACTTTATGCACCTCCAAAGTATTATATTTTTTAACTCATCATGTTACGCAGCCCGAGGAGATGGAAGTAGATGCTGAGGTTGAGAGTCGTGAAATAAGTTTCCATCTGAATACCGATTAATAGGGTACTAACTGGATTATGCAGGAGTAAGTTAGGGACGCATAATAATTATGCCTAGATATGCTCCCTATTTTTGCAATGCACGTGCACGAGCGTACAAATGTGAAAACCACAACATTGACTTGCCAAGGTACCAGTCTGCTCGCAGAAGAACCAGTTCTCGCAAACAGAGTGCACAATTGGAAATATGCACACCAAGGAGGACGAGACATATATAGTATGAGGCTGGCGCTAGCAGCACTTTAGAAACATTACTAATAAAACCCTTTATGCAGTTACCCCCGCTTTTCTAACACTGCCACTGTAGTGCTCTTTACACCCCCTCATAACAGTTGATCGAGTAGTTTAAAGTTATAAGCTGTAGTTTTAATATTCAAAATAGAGGATAATTTGAAAATAATTAGGAGTGAAGGAAAGAAAGAAAAAATGAGACGAAAAAAGCAGCCCTGGGTATGCTAGCTTACAAATATTGGATTTTCTAAATAATAATGATTAGAGTCGGCACTTCCAATCGGCTTGTCTGTTCAAGGTGGTTTGCCTCACAGCTCATATTGCTACAGCCGCAAAGTAAAGCATAGCTTCTGCTAGGGATATTGTGACAAACAGTCAGGGTGCCTGCCTTGTTTGTAATTTTGAAATAACATTAATTATATACATTGCTATTTTAGTTTGACAATATCAATTGAAAAACAATAAAACAAATATTAGCGTAGCATTAAGGATTAAGAAACACACAGACAAAACTGGCAGACTGTTTCAATAATTGGTTGTAAATGCTCTCCCTTTAACTTGTTTTAGATTATTCTAAAGTCATATGTACTAACTAATTCATAATATACTATGTCATGACTAGTAATATATAACGTAATTTCAGGTTGCTTTATGAAAAATTTTATTCTCACACTTTGCGCGAGTAAATTTATAGAATGTCATAGGGGGTACATTAAGAGCAGCGTTTGTATCTTTGAGATCAAAGTTTGGCCGCTTTTTATAATGTCACTATTGGTTAAAAAAGAAAGCAAAAGATAGTTGAAAACAACCAACATATAGCTTTAAATTATAATGCGCATTCTTTGGTTTTCTAATACCTTATTTTTATTTTTCTGCTTATTATGAACAAAAATGCGTCCATCACTAAGCAGCTACTACAGAACATCTTTGAAATAATACTGCCATATGTCGCCAATTGGTCAACGCATGCGTACAACTGAAAGTTATTTTTGCCAATACTGGCCGCTTTCCACGACTGGAGAGAGGCCGCCAGACCAATCGTGTATCGCACTGCATATATATGTTGCATCAAATACAGCACGTTTCTTAAATGGCGCCCAGAGGACGAATGCAACATTGTATAAATGTTCAACAGCATTGAATTGTCGATCATGACTATCAATTTCAAGTATTTTAAAAAGTTGCGAGTTTATCTTCCCTTTCCATCAGCAACACGTTGCTTTATTGAAAACGCGCAAAAAAATCCTGCAACTCGAAAAATGCGACTGGTTTGGCTTCACATCCTTGTATTACAAAAGCGGGTTGGATAATGAGCTGAATGAACCAGTCTGGCCAATAGAACACACGGTTGATTTGCTTACCAAGAACCTATCTAGAGTTTTAAAGTTGCCTTTGGTTTTGTATTGCGACCCGCCTGGGAAATCCATCACCCACCAGCTCTTGGTCGATGGGTACGCCAATCAGCTTTTGGCACTGGGTTGTAATTCTGCCATTAAACCACCAAAGTGCGAGTTTTCGAGGGCACTGCCGTTTTTAAGTATCAGCACAGACGACACGTCGTTACCACTGTTGTCGAGTATAAAAACCAAAGCTCCCAAACATTTGCATTTATCAAACGTCCCACACAATTTCACTTAGTCATAGCCGGGCAGTCGTTTGGAAAATGCAATGCCAAAGTTTAATAATCTAGCAGATTTGAAGCTACATTATGACAAAAGAGTTGATAGTAATGTCATAGAGCAAGACACGTTTTTCGCACGCGGCGAGCATTGTATTCAGTTTCAAAATCAAGAAAATATCTTGACAATATGGTTGTCAGTTTGGACACTATCCTTGAACACAACTCTCCATTTTTGTCTAAAAGCAGAGATGACTTGCAATTACACAATCAGACAGTGGAAAATCCAAAACCGAAATCGAAACCGAAACCGAAGCATATTTCAAAATTCTCAAGTTTCCGTGTTCAAATCGTACGGGCCAAAGTGGTTGACTAACAATGCAATCGAAAAGCTCTCAAATTACAGAGATTGTTCAGTAAATCATTTGCTATTTGGACATAACTCGACACTCAACAACAGCTTGATGCGCCCGTTTAGCATTGGCTATGCACTGCATCCATACACAAACTCGCTTTCCATTGCTGACGTCCGATCTCGAGTGTACTGTGACTATTGTTGACAAGTTGTAGCTTTATTTTTATTTTTTATTTTCATGTGAGGTGAATTTAAATTTAAATTCAAAGTATTAGTAAATGACATTGGCAAACAGCTTTATATCCTCGAGCTGACAGAGCTCATCAAAATGTGCGTCATGGAAGATCAAGTACAAGTCCAAACCATCATCCTGCTTGTTTGGCAGCAGACGAACTGTTCCCTCCATCTGGAAATAGTCGAACCCAAGGACGCTTGGTTCACCATATCCAAAGTCAAGTGTGTAGAATGGCATATACCGCAAATTGGTCATGCTAATATACGAGCTCTCCGGGGAGTTGCACACAATACTGAAAATATGGAACAACAAGCTGAGTTGGTGCTCTATAAGCAACATGTTTGCCTTTGTGTGGCCACTCTCGGTCTTTGAACACAATTCTCTAATAGACTCGGCTAGGTCCTTGTAAGATCCATCGAGGACCAATTGTGTTGACAATGGCGCAATGGCAGGACAAGTTGCATTGCCGACAAAGTGCTTTGGAATGGTAGATTGGGCGCGACAATTGTAAGGTGTCATTACATATGTTGCCTGCGGCGCTTTGCCGAATGCCTTTATGTTGGCCTGCACCATGTTTTTGGTCAGCAGAGTGACGAACGCCACGTTGATTGTCTGGTCCTTGTCAACGTGGTGGCGGATGCGCTCCAAGTTGGCACGGCTAAGATGCAGCACATGTAGATCCTCAATAGCCTGCAAGTCTGGTGTGGATAGCATCGATGATGCAATGGCCGCGGGTGAAATCTCGGGAAGCGGCGGCAAAATGCCCTTAAAGTAATTGACAAACGGAAGATCCAGCGGCTCGACCTTGGAAAAGCAGTCGTTTAACACTTGGCAGTCATTGAGTGGGGGCTTGACTAGCTGGTATTTGCCGTTCTTAATTTCCTCGAGGTTTCGCGCATACTCACTCCAGTGGTTGACAAATGCCATGGCGCCAATTCCATCAAAAATGCAGTGTGACATTGAGTACGAAATGCCGACATAGGAGTTGTCCTTGAACCGCAGAACTCTCACAATTACTGCCGAGTGGTCTCTATGGTATGAGGCGTGCGGGGGGGGGGGTGCGCAACCCCACTGTTGCAATAAAACCTGCGAGTGTTGAAGAACTGAATGTCGGACTTGTCCTCGGAGTCATTCGGGCAGGTCTCGAAAAAGGACTCGACCGGAGAGTCAACGATGATTTCGGCAATATCAGGCAAACAGAGATTTGACGAATCAATTGATATGATTCCCTTGCCAGCACTATTGACTGTTGGGCGGCCGACGAGGATTGGGTAGTGGTCGGCAATGAGCAAACATAGACTTTCTGCGAGCACGTCTAAAGGCATGAAGTTGGGGTTGCTGAGCTTGTTTTTGTACAGATAGATACTGTCTACCTTGAGCCTGAACATGGCAAGGTCGAGGATGCTCAGCTCAATCTCCTGGAACTTGATCTTGGCTAAATGGTTAAGGTGGTTTCCGACGATCATATTGAAAGTTAAAATCTGCTGGGTGTTTTCAAAATAAAAATGTAAATTTAAATAACAAAATTGAAAAA
This sequence comes from Kickxella alabastrina, assembly GCF_025024165.1. Taxonomy (NCBI): domain Eukaryota; kingdom Fungi; phylum Kickxellomycota; class Kickxellomycetes; order Kickxellales; family Kickxellaceae; genus Kickxella; species Kickxella alabastrina. The sequence continues at coordinate 7,495 of NW_026251618.1, forward strand.
CTCTTGTCGCCCATCTGTTCGCTTATAAACATGTCAGGATCTTTTAAAAACATGTATGACGCATATTGCTTTAGTGGATAGTCATTGCCTGGTCCTGATAAAACAGTAATGTATATACAAATATATACTGAATCCAAATAGGTGACAGAAAAATATGAAACAATGCATGCATAGGTGATAAAACATTTATATCTGTTTTTTGGCATTCCAGAACAATTGCAATTCATTTGTAGATGCAATGTGGCTCAGCGTCAGCGACTCCCAAACTTTGATCCATAATGGGGGATCACATATTTTATGTGTTGGCACTAGTATAATATGTAAATAATCTTGTAGAATGCATACATATTATTACTATACCTGTGCCTGTGATAGCAATGTAATGACAACCAGAATGTCTTTGCATTGCGACTTAGATCACTTTTACTGCGCAAAAACCTTATTTTAATTTTAGTAATTACAGAGATAACATTTTTTGTTGTTGCCCACAACTTGCAAACATTAGATTTCACCAAAAAAGCTCATACCTCCTCCTTAAACGAGACTTGCCGATAGCTTGTCCAGGCTCATAGGTCCATAATTGGTCCCCACAGGGGGCGTTGTTTGGTACGCGTTCGGTGTTTTCTAATTTTTCATTTAGTTCGTTCTAAAATAATATTCAATTTTCATCATTAAACGAGACTTGCCGAGTCTTAATTTTATTATTATTTTGATTGAATAATCTCTAACATCTAACTTTCATATAACTATATTCTCTATATACTCCGAAAAATATAAAATATGGATGACGACTTGCACAAAGACCTTTTTGGCGTCGACCACCTGTCAGACAGCAACTCTGACCTAGATATTCTCCTGGATGAAGGCGAAATACTAGAGCGCAACCTTGTCTTAAATCTCCCCATACCACCATCATTACAGTTACTGGGACATCAGCCTGAATGTATTACAGACATTCCAGGACTATTGATTTCGCGCAACTTGATTTCTCCAAACCTCTGCGCGCTTTATTTCAACTGGCTCGAATCTAGGTACTTTTCCTCCTCCCTCGGGTCTTCCATTAATGGTATAAACCAAGGTTTGCATTTCGGCACTCTACTCAACCCTGCCACACCACTAGGGTACCTCGCATATATAGCGCGGCAGCTTCTTCCAGGTCACGAATTCAACCAAGCGATCATAAACATGTACGATCCAGGGCAGGGTATTGGGGACCATGTGGATTTACTGCGGTTTGGGGATGGTATATGTGGGTTTAGCTTTGGATGTGCGGCAAAAATGCGTATGATCAAGGTTGATGGGGATGTAAGGAAGAGAGCAGAGAGGTATGCGGAGGAGAAGGAGGGTAGTAGTGGATATTTGGTAGATGTAAGGGTGGGAGACGTTTATGTGTTGAGCAGAGAGGCGAGATTTCAATGGACCCATGGGTTTCCTAGGCGCATTGGGGAGGTGGATAATGTGCTGGGGAGGAGGATATCGGTGACGCTGCGGTGGCTTTTAATCGATTCGTAGATTTTCGCAGAATCTGCCTCCTTCCCACTGGGTGAGATTGGCTTTTTTTGGAAAGAGGGAAGGATAAAAGTTCAGGGATCAAACGCGCGGTTTTTTCTTTTCTGGCAAGATCAAAAAAAGAAAACAAATAAAAAATTTTTACTCTACATTATGATTCATTTTATATTTTTTCTTTGCATTCTATCTCTTTAAAATATATATTGATACCTTTTTAAAACCAAGCAAAAAAATGACAGTTGCAAGCACTCCGCGCACAACCCCCAGCAAGCGGGTACTAGACTCAGCACAGTTCATCAGTAGGCGCAGCCACGACGTCTCCGTTCCAACCAAGGGCATCCTCCATGCCACCAAGGAGATCCAACATCGGATGAAGCAAAGCAACTACTCAACCAGCAGCTGGAAATCCCACCCACTCAACCCAAAAACCGCAGACTCATCCGCCATCGAGTGGATCTTCCTCATCGACGCACTAAACTTTTCCTTCTGGACCACTCGCCCCACCAATGAGCAATACGCGGTGACCTTGGATGAGAAGACGTACCGCGGGTACTGGTCGCTATGCGCAGCGGTGAATCGCGCTCAGCGTGAGGGTGTGGATCTGACGGATGCCCGGGTATATGCGCGGATATCGGAGGAGGAGCTGCGACAGGTGTTTCGCACGGATGATCCCCGGGTACAGGAGGAAATACCCATGTTCCAAGAGCGACTCCATGTGCTGCATGAGGTCGGTCGCGTGCTAGTGGATAAGTACCAGGGAAGGTTCGCCAATTTACTAAAGGAATGTCATGGATCAGCACAAGCAGTAGCCGAGAGGGTGGTAGGGGAATTCCCGTGCTTTCGCGACGAGCACTTGTATAGGGGAAAGTCGGTGGCCATGTATAAGCGGGCGCAGATCCTGGTGGCTGACCTGTGGGCATGCTTTGAGGGCTGTGGTGCTGGTGCGTTTAAGGACATCGACCAGGTGACGATGTTTGCTGACTACCGCGTGCCCCAGGCTCTGTACCATTTTGGCGCCCTAAGGTATTCGCCCAGGCTGATGAGGCATTTGAGGGAGGACGGAAAGCTGCCGTCTGGACACCCGTGGGAGGTCGAGATCCGCGCAAACAGCATTTGGGCCGTCGAGTGCATCCGCCGCCAGCTCCAAGCAGACGGATGCAAGGACATTAATGCTGTTTTGATAGACTTTTACATGTGGGATTATGCCAAGGATAATGCCGAGGCAATGCAGGATATCCCGATCCACCTGACACGCAGCGTGTTTTATTGAAAATGTAATATACTTTTATTTAAAGATTGTGATTATTTAGAATGGTATTTCAAGCTCTCTCTTTCTTTTCAGTACTTGTCGCTGTACACCGCCAGGTTGCGCAGCGGCTCCGAGTGCCATGAAGAGTCGCCATCGGGCTGGAAGAACGCCTCGGAGCCGTCGCGGCCAACCATAGTGCCGAGAGCGCCGCGGCGCGATCCACGAATAACAACCACGCGGTCGCGCTTCTCCGCGCGCACAGGCCGTACATCCATGCGCGCCACAGACGCACGGTCAACACGCTGGGACCCGCCATGCTCCAACACCAGCGTGGCCGACGCGCGGTCCGTGGAGATATCGCGGATGGTCGCACGCTGCTGGCCGGACGAGCCCAACTCTACAAGGACACGCGGCACCGCCCAGCTGAAAAAGCCACCGCCGCTATTGCCATTGCTGCTGTCATCGTTGGTGGATGGCGCAGCCGCAGGCGTGGGTGCGTCGTAGTAGCTTGGCGTCTCGTATGGGCCGCCTGGGGTCTGCGGGAGCGCTCCGGGCGTGAGTGGCGCCGGCGTGCCCCAGTTAGAGGGCGCCGTGCTGGAGCCGGCAGCCGGCGTTGCCCAGTTTGACGGCGCCGCAGCGGGTGTGCCCCAGTTGGACGACGCGCCGGGAGTGGTGGCCGCCGCAGCTGTGCCCATGTCCCAACCGCCGCCGCCACCAGAGCCTGAAGAGGGCGTAGCAGAAGAGCCGCCAGTCGCCCAGCCGCCAGAATTTGACGACGCGGGCGCAGCGTCCCAGCCGCCGCCGCCAGAATTTGACGACGCAGGTGCAGCGTCCCAGCCGCCAGCCGACGACGAGCCACCGACATCCCAGCCGCCGGCACCAGACGACGGTGCATTGTACCCGCCGCTACTGCCGCGCGCAGACGGCGCTCCCCACCCGCCGCCCGACGATGACGTGACAGCAGCAGCAGGCGGTGGCCGCCCGCCACCGCCACCGCCCGAGTTGGTGGCAAAGTCAACCGCCGGCACAGTGTCGCCCGACGGCAGGCGCACAGCTAGCTTGTCCTTGTCAATGTTAACGACGCGCGCGCTGGTGTGCAGCTCAACACGCGCCGACGTCGCCGCTGCGTCCTTGACTATGCCCACGTAGCCCTTGTACGGGCCACGCGTGGCCACCACGGTCTTGCCCACCAGCGGGTCGCGCCCGCGCAGCGCGCCCACGCGCCCGCCACGCACCGCAGCGCCGCCACGGCCGCGGCCACGCACACCAGGCGCCGTCCGGTCGACGCGCGTCGCGTATGGCTCCAGTGCCGCGGTCGCACGCGCGCTCAGGGACTCCAGCTGGCGCGTGCGCACGGCAAAGACCGCGTCGGCCGGCGCGTCGCGCGGCAGCACAAAGGTCGCGAACCGCGTTACCTGCAGCACTGAGCCGGAACGCTGCTGGCCGCCAACCTCGCGCACATGGTCGCCGCGCCGCAGCGCCGCGCCGTTGAAGTCGACGCCGCTGCGCTCAAAGCCGCCGCGCGCCGCACGCACGGCCGTCAGCGGCAGAGTGCGGGGTTCGCCGCGGTCGTCCAGCACAGTCACAGTGTCGCGCGCGGCCGTCAGCACCACGGCGACCTGGCCGGCGTCCAGCTGTACTAGGTCATGCACCTGGATGCCGCCGCGGCCCTGCGCACCTGGAGCGCCCAGCGCCGCGCTGGCCACGTCGCTGGACACACGCAAGTCTTTGGATAGCACGCGGATTTCCGCCTTGTCGACGTCCGTGTACACAGTGACGACGGCGTCGGCCACGGCCAGCACCATACCTGTGGCGCCGCGCAACCGCCCGGCCTGTACCTGAACGTGGTCACCCGTGCGAAAGCGCTTGCGCAGTTGGCGCACCGGGAAGCCCATAACGGCGCCGCGCCGCAGCCCACCCAGCTCGGGCGCCACACGCACGGTGCCGTCGCCGTCGACGCTACGCACAGTGCCGACAACTCCGGCCAGGTCGCCGTCGACCACCTCTACGACATCGCCAGGCTGAAAGTTCCCGCTGGCCGCAACGCCCGATAGGTCCAGCGATGCTGCTGCTGCTTGCGACGCCAGCGCAGCGATGGCTGCCTGCTCGTCACCGTCCTCGCCGGCGTCGCCGGCCGCAAAACGCGCGATCTCGTCGAGCGTCGGGCTGACGTCAGCTGTCTGCAGCGACGCCACGCGCATGTCCTTGTGCAGGTAGCCGCCAACGAAGCGGTCGCCGCGCCACAGGATCTCGTTCTGCCGTGACGACAGCCCGCGCGGGTCGGCGCGCTGCGCCTCCTCGACACTGAACAGCCGCGGCGCAGGGCGCGCGCCCTTGGCTGCACGGCCCTCATTCGCGTAGTCGATGCGCGGCAGCAGCCGCACCTCAACGGCCTCAGACGCCTCAATGACCGCAACGACCTGCGCCAGGTCGCCGGCGTAGTTACCACGCTTGACGCGCACCCAGGCTCCGGGGTTAAGGCGCGACTGCTGCGCCTTGATCTTGACGACGTCGACCATGTCATCGATCGGCACCAGCGTCATGCGGAATGCGAACGCGCCCGAGATGCCCTCCAGCGCCGCCTGCGCGTCTGCTAGGTTGCGCGCCTCGACGTACACGTAGCCGCTCAGCCCGTCACGGCTGAACACCGAATACACGCCGTTGAACTTGCCCGACGACGCCCACTGGAAGACGCGCCGTGCCGCCGCAAACACCACGTCGCGCTCCTTGCCCGGCACGCACCGTGCCATCCACAGGTGCGGGTCGCTGATGCCAGGGATCAGCAGCCGCGCCGGCGTCCACTCACCATCGCCGCCCGTGCGCGGCCCCGGCGCCTTCATCGACGCGCGCCCGTAGCCGCTGTACCTCTCGCGTAGTTGCGCCTCGATTGCATCAGCGTCCAACGTTTCGTCGTCGTGGAATACCGCTGAGCGCGCCGCACTGCGATGCCGGAGCGCGTCCTGCTCGGCCGACGCCAGCTCCGCCTCGTTGTCGACGATGAAGTCGCCCAGTGCCCCGTCCTCGTCATCCTCCTCCTCCTCATCCGTGTCGACGCTGGCCTCGATATCAAGGAAGTTGTGCGTGCGCGTGCGCTTTCTGCGCTTGCCACCCCGCTTTGATGTTGCTGCGCTGGTGCTGCCGCGCTTGCCATTGTACACCTCGTCTTCGTCTTCATCTTCGTCATCCTCATCCTCATCGTCGTCGCTGTACCGCGACGCTTTGCGCGTATCTGACCGCCTCTGCGAGCTCACCTCCTCCTCCTCATCGGAGTACTGGTTGTTATTATCGTCGGACTCGTCGTCAAACAAGTCTGCTGCCGAGTTGGACATGCTAAATTCTGATACGCTTATCTGAAAAAGAGAAGGATAAGAAGAACAGAATGTGTGTGTTTATGTAAAAATATATATGTAAAATGGCAGCAGAACAAAAATAAAGAAAAATATAAAGAACCAAAAGAGGGCTTACGCGACAGAAAAGATATTTATATTTTTTTTCGCTCCGTGTGTGTAACCAAAATTAAGCCTAGCATTTTGCCTTTGGGACGATCGCATTCACTGTCACGTGAAAATATAATAGTGAATGATATTGATTCGCTTAAATTAAACAAAAAATATTGGTTACGCACTTGACGCGCACTTGCCGCATCCCAAACGCAATACAAAATAAAAATGAAATTAAATGAAAAATAACTACGCGCCAATCGCCGAAATTACTGCCTGGCTTGTGTTGTTCGCCAACACCGAGGTGTTCCCGGACAGCTTCTCTGTACGGTACATCTCGTAGAGCTCATTTTGCGTGCGATCGCGCAGATCGCTGATATGTGAGTTAAGCAGGACGTAACGCAGACGATCAAAATCCGAATGCTCGTCATTATCGACCTGCACAACACCCCAGGGGTAGTTTCTCACACGAACCGGTCTGCCATCCTCATTGATGACCTCCTCACAGCCACCACGGCAAAGGGCAGCATGGCGCGGAGCTCTGAGTTCTCCTCCACGGCATCCTCATCCTCGTCATCGAGGTCAGGGAAGTTGAACACGGAGATGCTGTGGGTTACAATATCCGACATAATGCGCTGCTTGAAAGAACGAGTTCGCGCGGAGTCAGGCTGTCCGACCGACCGATTACGGGGATGATGTTGGCGCGGGATCCCAGGCGCTTCATCAGCTCAATGTCGATTTCCCTCAGGGAATGACCCGTTGGGGAGATGAAATAGAGGAGCGCGTGGATTCTCGAGTCGTTGAACTTGGTGTTTCTCTTAATCCGGTTCTCCTCCGCCAGAACATTATCGAACTGCAATTCAAGGTATCCTGGATCTGCATAAAGCACTGCTCGTTATCGATGCCGTCGCCGAATCCCGGAGTGTCGATAATGTTGAGGATGATCTTCATGCCGTCCTCATCCATTTCTACAGTGTAGTTCTTGAACTGCATGGGCTCGGCTATGTGCGCTTGCTCGGCGTTGGTTACCTCGGAGCCAGTGATTACAGCGCTTTCGCAGAGCGTGTTGAGAA
>NW_026251619.1:0-14734 GCF_025024165.1 Kickxella alabastrina
TTATCTTTTCATTTGTCGTGAAATTTCTGTAATTATTATTATTTTCTAAATTTACGCGCAAACACACATAAATACATAAAAATGGTTTTCAACGCGATTCGCAAGGCTACGTTTGACCAGCCGTTTGCCGTTTGGGGCCTGGCACTTGGATTCACAGGTACGACATTCGAAAAAGAAATAAACTGAGGGGAGGAATTAAAGGGTGAAATCGATTCTGACTGGCGGAAGTGAAGAGCAATGAGCAATGGACAATGAACAATGTACAATAGGCAATTTGGCACTAGCAAAGTCGACAAAAGAAGAAATATAAATATTACTGAGATGCTGACAAAATGAATTGTTTTTCTACATTTGTAATGTTTGTAGGACCGCTGCTGATGCTGACTGTGCCTCCTCTTCGGCAGAAGCTGGGATACCAGGCGCCTAACGCTATCCCTGAGAACTATCCTTGTAAGTACAAATAACTTGACTGTAATGCTGTCTTTTTGTTTACATTGCTTTATTCTGGCACGTGTATATTTATGCTGAAAGAAAAGCCTTGAATATTTTTTGCTTATCTGTTTTTGTCTGTTTGTAGTGCCGAACCGTGCTAGACGCGCCACCTCGGGCTTTGAGGACTAAGTGGATGGTACGCGAAAACAGTGCGGTCTGGTTTTTTTTGGTAACCAGAGGCTGTGCGTGAGAACGAATCATACTATTTTATTACAATCGAATTTTTTCTTCTGCTTTCCTTTAGTCAGTACATTTTCATCTTTAGCAACAATAATTACCAAATGATAAAGTGACAAAGTGGCAGAACGGCACTTGAGAAGAGAGGGTGGGACTTGGATGCATGCTGCATATAACAGATGAAATGACATTCTTGTTTGTTGGGATATCAGATATGCAATACACTATTTAAAATGGATGTTGGAATTTCCAGACATTTATAGCGAAAGTCCAGATTTTTAAGCGGGGAATTTTTAAACCCCGTTTCTTGCGCAAGATACCGTTTGAGTCGGCTGAAGCTGAGTGAGTCTACAGCGACACCCGAGACTTTGCTCAAGCCCAATCCTAAGCCCAAGTGGGTGTGCAAGAATCAATCTGACCCTGCTTCTTCTCTTCAAAAGAAGCAGCGAACTGATTAGTATCGTCAACCATAGTGGTCTATTGCCACTAGTTTCTAAACACTTTGTCTGGGGGGAAGGATGTCGGTTTGAAGCATATTTGCAGCCTCATTATTTTATTTTAGTGTAAGACATACGAAAAAAGAAATTATAATAAAATTATATAGGCACTAAAAGAAATAAACATGAGAAGACAGTTACCCTTGACTCTGTTCTTTCTCAGGCCCACTTGCCGATCAGCGCCATGATACCAGCACCGATGAAGCAAGTGATAAAGCAGGCCGCCTTCATGGCCGGGCGGAAGTTGCGGAACTCAATCGTGCTAAACTCCTCAGCTAGCAAATTGACAAGACCAGCGTAAAGCAGAATACCTGCGGACAGCGAGTCCAGCACGCCCATGGTGATCAACGCACTGGGCGAATTAGGCTGATATGAGTACCGCACGCCCACACCAATGACCATCCCAAGCGGCGTAATCAGCATGAACACAGCGGCATTCAACGCAGCGCGCAAAAATCCATGGCTCTTGTACTCCATCTGCGCAATGCGGCTGCCGAGCGCTAAGCCCTCGCAGAACTGGTGGAAGCAAATGGCCACTAGCAGCGTCTTAAAGCTGGTGCCCGTGGTCACCGACAATGTCAGCCCAATAATGACCGAGTGTAGGCAGATACCGAGCTCGAGGATGTATGTTGAGATGCGGTGCCGCTGTGCTGTGAGCGCGGCGCTCTCGCCGGCTGTTGGGATGAAGGACAGTCCGTGGACGTGTGTGTGGTGGGTGTGCACGGCGACTGCGTCGCAGTTCTCATCGTCGCCGTCGCGGGAAAGCTCAGGCAGGCTGGTGCTGAGGGATACCTTGCGCGCGTGCGAGTGATGGTCTGACGCTGAGACTGACTCTGTGCGGCTACTGCTGGTCCTGAGCGCATCAGTGGTCTGGGCCTCCAGGTCATGGCCGTGGCTATGGCCGAGGGTCTCGGTGGTAGGCAGACTGTGCGAATGCGAGTGCGATCCCATTGTGTGGTTCGACAGGAGGAACTCCATCAGGTGCATGGCGAAAATCGCCATCATCGCGAGCACGCCCGGCCAAGAGCTATAGTCGCCCATACGGCTGCCAACGCACTTGCTGTTGAGGCTGCCAATAGCCGACGGCAGCATATGAATGAGCGCCGTTGAGATGATGACACCGGTGCCCAGGTACTTGCCCAGCGTCAACGCAGTCTTGGGGATGCGCAGTACGGGCAAGTAGTGGCCGACGACCGGCAGGAAGGATCCGAGGCCGCTGACGGCCATGACGATGAAGATGGCCGCAATATGCAGGCCCTTTTCCCAGTTGTCGATGCCTGTGGCGCTGCAGTCAACGTCCTCGTCGTCGTCACCGCCGTGGCTATGCCCGGCGTGATCGTCTGCCCGCCGGAACTTGTGCTGTGAGAATGTTGCGGCTGTCGTGGCTTGGGTGCCGGCAAGCACCAGAAGAAGCAGCGGCATAAGCACCCTTGATGTAGCTTGTGCCTTGAACATATTTTTTATGGCTTGGAAAACTATTGTTGGTTGCTGTGCTTAAAATGCAGACGTATGGATATGTGTGATTACTTGGGCTCTATATACAAACTGATTAAACTAAAAAAATATATAAAGTGATATCAATTGACCTCCCCGAACCTCTTTTGCTAATAGAGCGGATATAAAAAACAGAGCAGCAGAAAAATAGAGGATTTAGTGGTGCATAATGTGTAGGGTACTCGTTGAGTGAAAAAAATTTATCGGTGTGGCAAAAACGATTTATTTTATAGCTGCTTCACAAGAAAGAAGCGAGAGGACAGCCAAGACAACCGAAAGGGTCGCTGTTATTCCTTCCAACAATCTCCCTCTCTTTTTTTCTTCCCACTCTTGCTTTCTTTTTTTTCTTTGGGGTGTTTGTAAGAAAAAAATTCATTGCGAAAAGGGCGAAAAAGGAAATACAAGAAAATATTCCACCCATTTCAGATACTTTCTGTTTTTGCTCCTATAATGGCAGATACAACACCAACAACACCAATACAGTGTTTTTTTACTTTGCAGACTCATCAACTGCAGCAAACCTGCTCTTTTTTTTATCGCATGGAAGAAAATTTTATTCGTTGATCTGCAACGTCTTGCAAATCCCCAAACACTGAAAAAGAAAAACAATGTAGATACAACCGACAGGGTACACACGCCTATCCTTTTTATTTTTTATTTCTTGAGTTGCTCTCAGGGTATTTTTCTCTAAAACGCGCCATTCGCTTAGCATACCATTCCGTGTCATGCCATTCCATCCCATGCTAAGAAATTGAATGGAACAGACAAAAAGAACAAATGGATTAATGACCTTTGACCGCAAACTCCACCTAGCAGTCGAATGATAATGCGAAATAAAGAGGAGGCGAATAATAAAATATGCGTTTATGTGCGCTACGACATGGCTGCAATATCGGCACAGATAATGGCTGTGAATGTTTCTTTCCTTCGTTGTGGTTTTGCAAACAACCAAGCAAAAAAAGTAGTTCATTCACTTTCGTTTTTTCTATCTCGCCCGCTACCCTTATCCACTATTCCTTACTTTCTACATTTATTCATTCATTTGTTTGTTTGTCCGAATGTTTAAAATAGGAAGGGATTGCACAAATTTAAACTGGTAAATCGCCATTATTGAAAATTTTAAATGGTAATGAGGGGCGTGTGCATCACCGTTGGGGTACCCTCTCCTGTGCCCAAAATAACCAAAAAGGAATACAAACAGAAAATTATCCAAGACGCTATCTCCGATGCTTCTCATTGGCAGAATACATACTCCCGCGAGATTGCACATTGCATATTCAGAAATTACAAAAAAGGCCAGTATCGTGTGGGTTGTTTTTCATTTTTATTCTTGTTTGTTGTGACAACGAGATAAACGTGTTGTGCAACCGGTGGGGTACATTCTACATTGTATTTTATGCCCTTGTGTCTTGTGCATCGTGCATTGTGTTTTGCTTGGTTATTGTCGTTGTATTTTTTCATTTACGTAATTCCATTTTTTCGCTGTTTCTAAAAGTTGCTCAAGTGAAAATGAAATATTTACTTTTTTCCCCAAAAGGGTGCGCATAAATTTGCATATCTGTCGACATTTCACCTCGCCAACTACCTTCTCACATATATTTAGCTGAGTTAATGTCTAGTTGCTAATATCCGCTTGGCGCATTGTTTTCAGCTTACGGAACGCCATCTATATTCTTTTCTGACACGGGAGATGCTTAAGTGAAAAACAATACGTTTTACTCACTTAGATTCATTCATTGTTTAATAAACTTGAACAGTTTTCTATTTCTCACGCTTTCAAAATTTTGCATATCTGTACGCGCAGTAGCTAAATAACAACAGTTCAATATATCTCTATTTGTTAAATTTTCTCTGACAATACATGTCCCGCGTGCTTGGGGGCTTTGGCTCCTTTTCCTGTAGCACAATGCTCGTACCAGATTTACACGGCAAAAATCACGTGCAGCATTGGCGTTTCTTTACACGTGACCGGAAGAAAGGGGATATCTTGGTTTTCAAATATCGAGTTTGATTTGATCTGTGCGGGATCTGATCAAACCGTAATTGATTATTATGTGATTTAAACAATGTACCCTTGCAAATCCTCAACATTTCCTGTCGCGTGCACGCAGCCCGCCTTTCCCTGAATGTATGCGGGTGATATTGTGCCCAGCCTTTTCACCCATCCTTTCCTCCCAACTTTTATTATTGTTTTTGCAAAGAAACGACAGCCACACAAAAGCAAAATATGAAAAAACTGGCCATATTCACTTGTTTTTTGGGCGCTTTCCCTGCAAAGAAAACGGTGACATCACATCGTGTGTTGTCATCAGTCCTTTACAATTTTAGGTTAGTTTTACTAAGGCAGGGTGTTTGAGTTGACCACAACATCGTGGTTGTAAGTGAACACAATATATCCGCCACCGCTGCAGTTGTTATTCTTGTTTTCCTTTTCGGGTTTTATTATTAATATTCCATAGCTTTAGGTTCACCCCTTTGTCCCTTTGTGCAATGTGTACTTGGCAAGGCAAGGGGTTGAAATTTATTATTCCTTTGGGGGTGTTAATTCCTGATTGTTTTGCATTTCACCACACTTTGTATCGAGCAACCTGTTTTTAAAAAGTGCATCGAAATCGAAGAGATAAATATAGGCAGATATATCAGCTTTGTGGGTGAATAGGTTGTTTCAAAATCTGTCAACTCAAAATAATGAATACTTGTACTTGTTTTTACATTATCCGTTGTTTTTTATTTCATATTTTATATTTGTACTCTTTTATATACTTACCAAATTTCAATTCAATTCACTTGTCTATTTATTTTTATTTTACACACTTTCTACACAAATACACAAACACACAAATGAGCGAGTTTCTTGTCGGAGTTTGCATGACATACAACCAGCCAGAAGACGACCGGTTTAACGCAGCAGAGTTCCCCTTTGACCTTATAGGGTCTTACCGGTCAGAGCACGACATCCCACAGTACACCTTCGAACTTGAGCTGAAGGTCCAACGTGAAGTGTATGAGTTCAAGCGCGAAATGAACCTACACGCTATGCATTTGGAGCAACAGCGGTTGGCTGCCAAACAGGCATCAATGACAGTAACTTTGCCACAACAGAACCAGCAGCAGCAACAACGGTTGCAGTTGCAGCAGCAGCAGACAGTGGCTCCGGCAACTAAAATAACAATTGCAGAGGCCATAGGCGCCAAGACTTTATCAGCGAAATTAACAGCGACACCGGCCAAATCGACAAAGGCCGCGGCGCCAGGCAGAATCACATCTATAGCGGCAGCCTCGAGCATTCCTCCAATGCTTTACTCACACACTGCGCCAATACCTGCAGCAGAAGTTGGAGCCGGTATAAGGTCTTCCGAAAGCGAATATGACCTGGATGACGACCACTTGCACGACAAGCAGTGGCATGGGCAGTCTGCTTATACACAGTCTTTGCAGCAGCAGCAACAGCATAATCATGTGCATGTTGTACCCTTGCATATGATTAAAAACAGATTGCCGCCAGCAAAGACACAAGAGCAGAGGCCGCTGACGAGCAGGTTTAAGAGCCTGTTCAGGTCAAAGTTGAGGGCTGTGCCCAAGGCGTAGCCTTGTTGAAGCAACGACATTCACAGAAATCCAAAATGAAGACCTCTTCTTAAATTTTTGCAACAACAACGCACCACTCATCTCCTCCTCCTCTTCCTCCCTCACCATCTATCCATTACGATATTTCCTCATCATTCATTCATCACGACATCCTCACCAAACACACCCTTTCTTTCCTATTTCTTTTTTCATTTTCATTTCCATTTTTTTCTCCATTTTGACGAACATGTATTTAATGACACGACATATTTTTACTTTATACTATTACTATTGTTATTAAGCTACAGCATAAACACGCGGAATCCCAGTCGGAAGATCGGGTACTTTTTAAACAACGTTGTGATAAACGGCGTAGAGGCAAATCCCTTTGGCAACACAATCGGCGTATTCAGCTCGTTATCCTTGATGATTCCCAGAACCTTATCGGCATCAATATTCCAATACTCGCCAGCCTCCAACCTATCCACGGCTTCATCCAAAACATACCCAATAATGCGATGAATCTGTGCCGAGAAATGCGACGCATCCCAGTAGAAATACTCATCGGGATTCTCGCAAACCGGAATGGTATTGGCATGGGTGACGAGCTCCAAAAAGTTGTAAAAATCGCTTCCCAAATCAACATCATACTTGAGTGTCTTCAAGCAGGGCAGCCTGGTGCTTTTAATATTGAGGGCCTCCAAAATGGGTTTTTGTTCAAGCACATTGATGATATCACGGAAGGATACATACTGGATCCACTTGAGTCTGCGTTTTGGGTCAGTCTCGTACAGCTTGTCCTCCTCGCGTATCTCTACGACGACCTTTTCCAGGGCAATGTTAATGCGGTTGACCGTGTCCCTGATGGCATCCGGGTAGTTCCCCAGTTTGCTTCTCGGCGAGTCATCGATGGGCGGCAACGAAAAAAGGATAAAGCGCGACACACCTTGCTCCTTCAACGACAGCATCTGGCCCTTCAAGTTGCTAGAAATCATAAATGGAAGGTAGTCAGGATCCATAGTACCAGCGAGAATGCCCTCAACAGAGCGGAAGATTTCATTCGCGCCCGCCGTAAACACAGCCACATCATCCTTATAGGCGCTGCCAGACACAGTCAGCATATGGTAGAGGTTGAATAATTTGACCTGCTGGTCCGTGCTCGGCATCTGCACCAAGCTCTTCACTGGCAGCGCCGTGATATTTCCATTATTAGTTGTTGCGCCGCCAAAAGCATAGTTTTCCATTGAGCGGCATTGCAGGTCCGAAAGGTACTCGACAAACGTTGGCCCGTTACTCCACCGACCTTGGTAGTAAGGCGCGGATGGGAACAAATGCGAGATGAACGTGTACAGGTTGCCTGGGTCCACCAGACTCTCACCAAATACTAAAAGTCGCCCGCGCGCTCCTGGTACTCGCGGCTTGCGCCCATATGCTGGTGCAGCAAAGAGTGCACAAAAGAGTAAAAACAGAGAGGTCAGAAATACAAGACTCTGCTGGTACCTTTGTGTTGCAACAGCTACCATTGTATTTTTATTAGGCAAGTTGTAATAAAATAAAGTAACTAGTAAAAAAAATAGAAAAGTGTGAGGGGTCCGAAATGTAGACAAGAAACAAACTGACAGCGTAATTATTATTTTTTTTGGATGACGAAAAAAAAAGAATTGTGTAATTCATAAGAATTTCTCATGTCTACTTTTTATTTTTTGTATTTGTTTGCAAAGATTATACATGCATGTAATAACCACATAAAAGTAATGGTAACCTTAAAAGTAGTAAATTCATTGCACTGAATATTTCAACTCAAATGTATGTGTAAAAAAGAATGGAATTATGTATTATTAGACGTAGCGTATTGACAGTAGCTTTTGGTAATGTAAAAGTAAGATCAATAAATCTATTTTCTCGTTTTTGGTGGTGTAAAATTTTAGATATGAGAATCAAGTCATAATCAAGACAAAACAAGTATTAAAAAGTATTGTTGGTTGTATGGCCTGGTGAATTGAATAAAGTCTCAAAAAATGATTCCGAAAAAAGGGTGTGCATACTACATGCATGCATGCGTGAAATATGTGCACATATCTTGCACATATTGCGGAATCAATAGAACTTGTTATTTTTTGTCTTTTTGCCACAAACGACAATTGTAATGTAATAGACAAAAATCATACGCACTCACATAGCGCACAGGTGCAGCTCATTCAACATTACATATGCAACAATTCGAGCTATATTCCTTAATAACAATAATTTACAGGATTGGCATTAATGTTGTCGAAATGGTGTCACTACACAAAAACATGCAGCAACAGGAGCATCAAAAGGGGTCTTTAGATACCTTTTGTTATTGTTTTTTTTGATTTTGCCCTGAAAACAACAATGCACAATGTCCGCTTCAAAAAATACATTCGATTATGAGGATTGGGGAGGTGCGTTCATGTTTCCTTTCGAGGATGTTAAAGCCCCCAAAAGCGCAGCCATCCAGCAGAGCCCAAGAAATAAGCAAACAATGCACATGCATCCAAAAAAGAATGAAACATGGGTGTAGGAATTAAGTAAATAATAAAATAAATTGTTGGCGTGGAGTTTTAGACATAAGCCGTGGTTCTCCATCTGCTGCCATTGAAAACCGATGAGGGTTGAGCTGTCAAGCGCCAGTAACAGCTGCCTTGATGTCAGGAGAGGGGTGGTGATTATCCAGGCTTGTTGCGCTTGGGCACTGCATTTAAATCCTTTGGCGGTCTACCACGGCGCTTGAAGGCTGAGTGGTGCTCACCGAATTTGCAACGGTATTCGAAGATCATAATAAAATTGCAGTCCGATGCAATGTCGCGCTTCCAACACTTGAACTTGATTTTGGAGGTTCGGGGGGGGGGAGGGAGTCGCATGCACGCAGTGTTTGTGCAGCGCAGAATGGCATGGCTCTTCGCATTTGGTCTCTCAGCTGGACAACACCAGGCTGAGGAGACCCGATCCTGCTGCTGCTGCCAGGATTGAATTGGAGAGGGGTTTTGTCTGTTGCAAAAACTCCCAATGACGTTATCCGGCATCGCTCAATGAATTCTATCTTTCTTGTTATTGCTACCGGATTAGGGACCGAGTGGGATTTCTCTGTCCTATTTTTTCTATTTTGTTCCCATGATGGCTCGGCCGGTTATTTTGTTCATCTGGCTCCGTCTCCTCTGATTCTAAACAGACAAAGAGAATGGAGGGGCCCTGTTAAAAAGGTGGCTAATTGCCCACTGCTGTGGGGTGTTTTTTATTTTATCAAACCAGACAAATATCACACCAGTATCCCCCACTTTATCTTCAGCTGGCTCGCCTGCCTTTCCTTGCGCTTAGTTTCTTGGTTCTCCTTCCATCAATAAATTTTCTTTTACACTTTTTTCTCATACCTACTCTATTCATTCCATCTCAAATAACCAATGCGCGACATCAACCAACCCCTACTATTCGAGACAGCCTGGGAGGTGGCCAACAAGGTCGGCGGCATCTACACAGTAATCAAGACCAAAGTGCCTGTGACCGTGCAAGAGTACGGCGACCGCTACCATCTAACCGGCCCATGGAACCGATTCTCGGCGCCCGTCGAGGTCGAGGAGATTGAGCCCGAGAACCCAGCCATCCGGGCAGCCATCGAATCAATCACGTCGCAGAACATCAAGGTGCTCTACGGGCGCTGGCTGATCGACGGTGCCCCGCGCGTGATTCTGTTTGATATCGGGTCTGCCGCCCACAAACTTGATGAGTGGAAGGGCGATCTTTGGAACTTGGCAGGCATTCCGTCACCGCCGAACGATATTGAAACCAACGATGCCATTATCTTGGGTTATCTGAACGCATGGCTGCTTGATGAGGTATGTTTAGTGTTTTTGCTTGTGACGTTTCGTTACTTCTCTTCCCTTTTGTCGCATGTGCTGTTGGTGAACGCCTCCCTTTTTGGTGTCTTTCCTTCAGCTTTGTTTTCTCGCCCCAAAAACAATCATTTTTTTATTCCCACACGTTTGAGTTTCTTTGTGCCGCATGTCTTATTTGGGAAACAAACAAGGCCAAAACGCCAGCCCAAACGCGGGGAGAGAGAGAGAGGGCAAAATGTTGCTTTATTTGCGCTTGCATATTGGCCATCGATCCTGCATCTGCCTATTTTGTGCTGGGGGGTGTGCGCTATTTTTGTCTCATTCTTATCGGTTGCGCTACACTGCGCTACACTGCGCTGCGCTGCACTGCGCTACGCTGGGCCTGGCCTGGCCTGGCCTGGTTGAATATCGGGGAGACAGCGAGCGAGCCAAGCCAAGCAGCAATCAAGCCATATCAACAACTCGAGTCAACTCCAAAAAAACCTCAATCAAAAGCCAATCGGGCTTTATCGATTTTTCGCGTTAATATCTCGGTGAATATCTTCCCAATCAAACCTTGCAGGTATTGCTGTTAATCATCAGGCATCCTGCCAGCCAACACAAAGCAATCATCATCAATGCAGAAGGGAAGGGGGATGGTGGCTGGCTTGCTTGTTTATTTTTTCTACACGGGGTTCTCTCTATTTCCCCCTCTTTTTGTGCCCAACTGCCTCGCCTTGCCGTGCCATGTCATGGCATGCCTCACTTTGCCTTCAATTGCTTTTTCAATTTTCTCACACAGAAGCAGCAGCATCTGGGTTGGCTTTGCATTGCCTATGTTTATGTTTTGTTCAAATTCTCACTCTTCTCACCCAAAAAGGGGGAGGTCCGAATGCACCTGCATATGCACTGTACTGCACATTGGCGAGCAAGCGCTAATCTACCCAATGTTCCAATTGTCTGTCCGTGTCTCGTTATCGTGCCCAAATCGGCCGCCATCGATCAAAATCCACCAATTGTTTTGTAGGTCTCCAAAAATGACACCAAACACGCAATCATCGCCCAGTTTCACGAGTGGCAGGCCGGAGTCGGTGCGGTGCTGTGCAACAAGCGCAAAATCGACGTGGCCACCATCTTCACCACGCATGCAACGCTGCTCGGCCGGTATCTGTGCGCGGGCAACGTCGACTTCTACAACAATCTCAAGAACTTCAACGTCGACGAGGAGGCTGGAAAGCGCGGCATATACCACCGCTACTGCATCGAGCGCGCCGCCACCCACTGCGTCGATGTATTTACCACAGTGTCCAACATCACGGCCTACGAGGCCGAGTACCTGCTGCGCAGAAAGCCCGACGGTGTGCTGCCCAACGGCCTCAACGTTGTTAAGTTCTCAGCCATGCACGAGTTCCAGAACCTGCACCAGGTGGCCAAGGACCGGATCAACCACTTTGTGCGCGGCCACTTCTACGGCCACTATGACTTTGATCTTGAGAACACCCTGTACTTCTTTACGGCTGGCAGGTACGAGTTCCGCAACAAGGGCATAGACATGTACATTGAGTCGCTGGCGCGCCTTAATGCGCGCCTCAAGGCTTGCAACTCGCCGATCACGGTTGTCGCCTTCATTATTACGCCGGCCAAGGTCAACTCGTTTACTGTCGAGACGCTCAAGGGTCAGGCGCTGATCAAGCAGCTGGAGGATACCGTCGAGGAGGTGTCGGCGCGCATCGGCAAGCGCATCTTTGATATGGCGGCGCGCGGCAAGGAGCCCAAGGTCGAGGACCTGCTGACCGAGCAGGACCGCGTACTGCTCAAGCGCCGCGTCTTCTCGCTGAAGAGAGACACGCTGCCGCCCATCGTCACGCATAACATGGTTAACGACAGCGAGGACCCTGTCCTCCAGCAGCTGCGCTCCGTGCGCCTGTTCAACAGCTCCGAGGACCGCGTCAAAGTTGTCTTCCACCCCGAGTTCCTCAACGCCAACAACCCGGTCATCGGACTCGACTACGAGGAATTCATCCGCGGCACGCACCTGGGCGTCTTCCCGTCGTACTACGAACCGTGGGGGTACACGCCGGCCGAGTGCACGGTGATGGGCGTGCCGTCGATTACGACCAACCTGTCGGGCTTCGGCTGCTTCATGGAGGACAACATTGTCAGCCCACAGGACTATGGCATCTACATTGTTGACCGTCGCCTCAAGTCGGCCGATGAGTCAATAGACCAGCTAACCGGGTACATGTTTGATTTCTGCCAAAAGACGCGCCGCCAGCGCATCAACCAGCGCAACCGCACCGAGCGCCTGGCTGACATCCTCGATTGGAAGCGCATGGGCATTGAGTATATGAAAGCGCGCCAGTGTGCCCTGCGCCGCTGCTACCCCGACTCGTTTGACGACTCGGCCGCCTACTCGCCATACGACCGCGACAATGAAGAGGACGACTATGACGGCCGCCACCCGCACAAGCTGTCGCGCCCGCAGTCCATCCCTGGCACGCCGTTGATGGGCGCCGACCTGTCAACATACGACCTGGCAGCGCTCAGCATCAGCGCCGAGTTGCCCGGACTCAAGGACCACGACGAGGACCATGATCTGAGGCCGCCAATCCAGCTCAAGATGAAGACGCCGCTGATGACACCGACCATCCAAACGCCATGAACAACCCATGTGGGGAGGTCTTTTTTTCATATACCTTTTTTTCGTATCTCATACATTATAAGGAAATAATGGGGCTGCAAATATGCTTCAAACCGACATCCTTCCCCCCAGACAAAGTGTTTAGAAACTAGTGGCAATAGACCACTATGGTTGACGATACTAATCAGTTCGCTGCTTCTTTTGAAGAGAAGAAGCAGGGTCAGATTGATTCTTGCACACCCGCTTGGGCTTAGGATTGGGCTTGAGCAAAGTCTCGGGTGTCGCTGTAGACTCACTCAGCTTCAGCCGACTCAAACGGTATCTTGCGCAAGAAACGGTGTTTAAAAATTCCCCGCTTAAAAATCTGGACTTTCGCTATAAATGTCTGGAAATTCCAACATCCATTTTCAATAGTGTATTGCAGTTTTATCAACCAATTTAAACAAAAACAAATAATGAATTACAGATAAAATAAAGTGACATTGTAAACATATTTCCAAAGGTGCATGCTTGTCGAGTTGTCACACCATTCCCCTCTTGGGTCAGCGCTCTAGGGCCTCATCGAGTTCACGATCAAACTCGTCGAGATGTGCTAGCAGATCATCGACATTATCGTCATCGTTATCGCCAACATCACCGATTGAAGAGGAATGATCGATCACGATAAAGGGCTCATCGGCAGTATCAATATTGTCACTGTTGCCGTCATAGTCAGACACAACATTCAGCACAGGCATTTCCGGCGACACAGACCTTGTCGAAAAAGCCGCAAACCTCGCGGCAAACATGCTATCGTCCTCTTCCTCGTTCTCATAATTATCTCCTCCTACAGCCCCGACTTCCATATCCTCGGGTCCAATTCCCAGGGCAACAACGCGGCCCAGCGCAGCGCGCGCAGCACTCAGAAGTACAGCCGAATCAGACTCGTACCACGCAATCCTGCCTTCGTCTTCAAAGCGCTGCGACAAGCTACCGTAAATAGAAGATCCAACAGAAGCGTCAATACCACCACAATGTCCATTGGTGCTTCCTCCACTACTGGCGCCAGCACCACCATCGTCAAACCGTTGCAATAGAATATGCAGTACCCTCGATGCGGTGTCGGAAATAGGCCGGGCCACAATGAGAAGGTCAAATAGGTGCCGAAGATTAGGTATCATTGATGAGTCCAGTCTCAAGCCCCCAGCCCTTAAAGCTCCGCCGCCAATATCCCCAGCAGTCAACACGCTGAGAAGCAGTTGCAGACTGGTGTGGATCCTGCGCAGCTCACTGGCATACCCTAATCCAGCAGATACCAGGCCAACGGCGCCCTCTAGAGACTGCTGATGCTGATACTGCTGCTGCTGGTTGTCGCTGCCGCCACCATTGATAATGCGCAGGACTTGCTCGTCGCGCAAGTACTTTAGCGCTGTGCGCGCGCGGCTGGATGGATTGAGGAACTGCAGGAGAGTAGCTATAATCTCTGCTGCCACCCTCTGCCCGCACTCAATAGCCGCGTAACCAAACTGCTGGATAGTCTCGCGACACATGCCCAGGACATATCGGGTAATAGACTCGCCCGTAGAAGAAGAAAGCGATAAAAGACAGCCTAGGCGCTGAAATAACTGGCCAGCTTCCTTGAACTCCACTCTCGAGCTCATCATATTGCTACCATCCGTCGTATTATTTGCGTTTACGTTTGAGGTGGCGGTGGGCAGCAGGGGTAGAACAAGCTGGGAGCAGTAGGTGATAAAGTCCAGATACTTTTCGTGCAGAGGTGGTCGGATCTCGGCAAATGCCACACTGGGAGTACTGAGATTAGGGGTAAGGTTGATTGTGTCAGGATTGTCGGTTTCGCTGTCGGATTCCACATTGGTGTCGTTCAAGTCCGCTGTCTGGTCGTTGCTGTTGTCTTGGCTGTTGTCTTGGCTGTCATCAATTGATGACCTGTCGTCATCGGCCACTTGCTGCGCTTGTGCCTGGTTGGCGCTGTTGTTGTTCTGGCCTCGCCGGCGGAAAACTGTAAGCGAGCGGATGACCCCAGAACAGATGGT
>NW_026251620.1:0-14716 GCF_025024165.1 Kickxella alabastrina
CCGCGCTGGTACAGCACCGTGCCCATTTTGAGGTAAAAGTCAATGGGATCAAACCGCTTCCCGTCGCTGCCACCGCCAAACACCAGCCCGGCATCAGACGGCACTGGGGGTACCACTGACGGCGCCCCCGCCCCCGCCCCCGCCGCCTCATTGCGATTGACCCACGACGACCACTTGCCGCCCCAATACACCACGGTTCCAATAAAGTCCCTCCCCAAGCTAGTGACCCTCCACCGGTTGGTAAAGTCAAAATGGTCCGCGCGCACACAGCCCAAATACTCGCCCCACCGTGCACTTCGCAGGCTGACAAACCCGTCATTGGCGCCCTCCCTCTGCTCGATAATATCATGCGGGATAATCAGCGGATTAAGCTTATCCGATAGATCGTGCGAGTCCATAAACGCCCCCACCGAAAGGTACTGGACACCAGGGGCGTTTGGTGTTGCGGGGTTGAAGAACCGCGTGCAGTAGTCGGTGGTCAGGCAGGCGTACGCGGGCGTGTCGAGGGTCGCCATTATGCGCCGGTAGACCATCCGCAGAAGCACCATTGATCGGTCGAGGTAATCCCTGTCGCTGCCGCCGGTGGCCGCCTTTTGCGACATGTGCAGGAGCTGCGATGACTCGCTGACGCTGGCGTTTTCGCCCAGGAGCTTTGTCAAAAAGTGCGCAAACTCACGCAGCCGGTCGTCCTGCGGATCAACCGCCGCCGAATCACCGCTGCCGCTGCTGCTACCGCTGCCGCTGCCATGGCCCATTATTGCCCGTCCGATGATCACGCCGATGCGCTCGCGCAAAACCATATCCGGCACATCCCCTGCAGCACCCACAGCTGCAGCCGCAGCCCCTGCACTACCGCCCACCGGGCTCCTGCGCCCCTGGGGCCTCCACACCGTGGCAAAATCTCGAATCAGCTGGTCCGGATCCACACGATACCCGAGGCTCAGGTAGTCCCTGCACCAGTCCATAAACGGCGACCCGCGATGCGGCGTACACACGCTGGTCAGTGACCCGACAGAATACCGCTTTGGCTTGATATGCGCAATCAAATACCGTGCATCCAGCCCACCCATTGAGTGACCGAGGATGTTGACCTTGGTCGATGCCACTTGGCTTGCCAGCAATGTGTCCAATTGATGCGCCCGCTCATGCACGCCGCCGGTGCCGGGCACTTTGGCAATCACCACGCGGGCTCCGATTTTCTCCAGCGCTTCGCGAATCCCGCGCCAGTAGTGCACCTGCAAGAGTGGGAGTTTCTCCGGACCTATACACCTTGTGAAACAAAAGGGGAGAAAAGCAGTTAGTTGCGTTTGTTTGGCTCATTAAGTCCGTGGGGTCTATTTCTCATTTGCCGATTGTTTTGTTTTATTTTTTGTTTTGTTTTGTTTTGTTTTGTTCTGCTCAACAGCCTTACCTCGCACGTCAAATCCATAGAGTCCATGGCATAGTACTATGGGATTCCGCGGCGCAATATAGATTGGCTTAACCAGCGCTTGCGCATTCACCTTGGCCTTATCAAAAGTTCCACCTGCCCGGCTATCATCCACATCCACCTGCGTCGCCTGTACTGTTGCCGTTCGTGAGTATAGCCAGGAGGATCCAGTGCCTATTCTTATTGCCTTTTTGGCCCGCTTGCTTAATTCGTTATTACCGTTGCTGCCTAAAACCCCAAGCCGATGCTTGAGGAACTGCGCAATCCTACCGGTTAAAACCGATGCCAACATAACCTTATCTATTATGTCTAGTAAACTGACTTTTGAATAATAATATAATAAATAATACAATTTGCTTTTTGTCGTCGCCAGTGAATTACAAAGTCTTAAATATAATAATAATAATAATAATAAAATTAATATAAAAATAAAAATAAAAATAAAAATAAATATCTTTGAAAAAAAATCAAAGAAAAAAGAAAGGAAATTTGATAGCGTTCTGATGCGCAGAAGGGAAAAAAAATTCCCAGTGGCAGTTTCTTATTTACGCACATACCCCAAAAAACAAAAAAACAAAAAACAAAAAACTTTGTACTCACTCGCTCACCACTCACTCACTCACTCACTCACCCACTCACGCACTCACTCACAACCAAAGTGCAAAAAAATAATATTCGAATGAATGACAGAAACCACCTGACCTTATTTATATTTATTAGCAATTTTAGAAAGAAAAAAACATACTTTTCATTTGTTTGCAGCCTGCCCCCCCCCCCCCCGTCTTCGCTGGGATTGGTGAAGGTAAATAACTTCAAGAATAAATATTGCATAGATCACCAATTGATCCGAATACTGCAGCCAAGCCCAAGCCCAAGTCCAAGCGCAACAAGGCTGGGTCATTTTTATCTCTTTTCCTCACATCATGGCAGCTATTAACTGCCCGACAGCTCAATCTTCGTCAACTTCGCCCTGTGACTACGAAATGGATAGAGGGGCGACCTTATTCCAAAACTTCATTATTATTTTATAATTATTTTCTTAATTAGCTCAACTTTGACCATTTCATCCAATGATGAACTAAAAAAATCGAAATATCCTACGTGGAAACACAAACTGGCTTTGACTAATCCAAAATCACACCCTCATAGGAAAACACCCTCTTCCTTCTTTTTAGTTCTGCTTCTGAACCCAATCGGCAAACTCATCAAAAAGTGCAGGCCATGCATCCTCTTTACTATACCCAGTAAGGTTGCTGTCCATACTCTTTGAAAGCGCCAAAAGCGATTGCCACTGGTCACGATTAATAGTCTTGTACTTTTCGCTGTCCGAATCCAAAAAATTTACAAACTTGTCAAACAACTTGTTATCTTGCGTTTTGATTACTGGTAAAATATCCTTCGCAAACTACAAAAAAGCAAAAAAAAAAAACATGACAAACAGAACAAATTAATAAAAAATATAAACTCACAAGGCATACAAAATAAAATAAACATTTTTTCTTCTACTTACTTCTGCTGAAATCACTTTCTGCTTGTCGCTCTTCAGGTAATTAAACATCCGCTGATAAAACTGCTTATACACCGGCTCCTCAATCGACATCTTCTTCAAAACCCGCGCAATAGCCATCCGCAACTCATCGGCATTATTCACATTCATCGCCTTGAGTGACGACTCCCACTTATCGTACGTCACCGTGCCCAGCTCGGAACACTCAAGCTTCCACATAAGCACCAACGGCTCAATGTTCGCCATATCGTATCCCAAGTCCGTACACAGCCGCTCAAACCCATCCGGCATAATCACGCTCGCCCCGTCTGTCCGCTCAAAATCCTGGTACTGTGCAAACCACTGCTCAAGGTATGACTCTGACATTCCAACCTGTAAATTTTAAATTCAAATTCAAATTCGAAAAATAAAAATATGTATGTTTGTGTGATGTAAAATGCGTTGGTCTAAATTTGTTTTTCCAAAATAATAGAAAAAGAAAAGTAGTACCAAATGAGCTACCCATAGGCTCATTAATAATCCACTCTGTTCCCCCAATTTTTCCAAATAAAGAAAACCTCACTTCAAAACGTCACTTTGTGACCCTTTGCAACAACCCCTTTTGCATAATAAAAAAAGGACCCGTACTCGTGCTGCGCAAAGGGAAAGAAGGAAAGAAAAGAAAGCTTCTCCCTTTTCAACGCTTATCCCCCCCTTTTTTTACCTCGACTTACCTTTGAATCTGCTTGTGTGTCGTCCTTGTTGCTAAAACAAAATACAATTTGAATACAGGAAATTAAAAGTGAAATATAATGGAAAATTCAGTTCAACTGATTAGAGAAAAATAAAATGAAAGAGAAAAAAGGGTTGAAATGTAAACAGACCAAAAAAAATTCACAGTTGTGGCTTAAAAAACATTTTTTTTCCAAAAACTCTTTCCCCTCCCCTCCCCCCAAATTTGCGACCAAACAAACAAAAAAAATGTTTTTGAATATTAACTGCGCACTATATAACTTACCTCGCAACGTGAGCTTCACCCGCAACAGCATCAGAACCTCCTTTGCTACGACCATGACTACGAATGCACGCCATACTACCTCTGTTCGAAGTAGCTGCTGCCGCAGTCTTTGCTACCTTTGTAGCTGATTTTTTTATCGAGGTTGCTGCTTTTTCCACTATTGCCTCTGCATCGGCCTCTGCCTTTCTTTTGGCACTCTTTTTGGAACGTGTGTTTGGCATTTGTTTTATCCGCTAAAAAAAATAAGAATGAAAGCTGAAGAGGGGAGAATAAGAAAAGAAAAGGTATGTTGAAATTGAAAACGAAAACAAAATTGAAATTGAACAAAAAGCAAAAATAATATATTAGATAAGAAAAAGAAAAGAAGTGCGGATATCAATACCAACATCTCGGTTTAAAATAGACAAACATCCAGAAAGAAAACTGCGCTTGTTTTATGGCTTAGGCGCAGGGCTTTTTCCGGGTATAATGATATTTTGTAGCATTATTTCAATAAAATTAATCTTTCTTTAAATTTTAATCATTCACCCGATCAGCTTCTTTTTCGGTACAATTAAAAAATGACCACTAAATTATAATAATAATAATAATAATAATAATAAAAAGTTATTTGTCAAAAGGTTACTTTAATATTGGATCAAACACACTTTTGCCTTCTTTTTTTCGCCCGTCTGGTCATTCGGCTTTTGCAGTTTGGGCAGGTGCACTCGCGGTCGCATATCATAATTATATTCGCTGGTAAATATGCCATTGTATGCCTAATTTGTGCGTATATATGTTTTGATTCCTGAGCCCTGTACTATCATCGGCTTTTAAACACTTGGTTGGATTGAAAGTAAAAAATGTTACCTAAAAATATGTATAACGATAAGTTCTTCTTCAACCGGGCGCGTTTGCCCATTATTTATATAAATTTTATTCGCAAAATATAAAACCCCTCCCATCAACTACAACTCCCTCCTTTTATTCTGCAAATTGAATTTTGAATACTGCCCACCATTTGAATCACAAGTGACCTGGCGCTCAATGAGGCTTGCCCCCTTTTTTCTTTACAAATGTGTACATCTTTAACAAAGAACATGTGTATATATACAAAAGGAAAGCATTAATTGCATTTTGGCCAATTAAAAAAGAAGCACAATAATAAACCAAAGGTGGCTTAACACAAGAAATGTGGTCAAAGGATACAAATTAAATATACGAAATCGGGAGCAATTTATGTTATAAATAATGCTATATGCATAAAATGATATCAATTAAAGGGGGATGTTTTTTGTTTTTCATTAATGAGAACCAATATATTTAATCGGCCTCCATATACACCCTGAACGCACGCTTGCGCTCGTACGCCTTCTTAACAGCAGCGCGGATACGCTCAATTTCTTGGCTGAAATTAAACGATGTCAGATCGGCCAACTTGTCCACCTGCTCGGCCGTCCACTTTTCATTGAAAGTAGCACAAAAATCTGCTGTCTCGGGATCAAACGCCGGTTCCCTGAACTCTGGGTTCGACAGCAATGGTAAATACAGAATGCTAAGTGTGGGCGCCAGATTCCGCTTAGCCAACGTTTTTAATGCAGGCGCCGGCGCCAATGGGTGGTCAAATACCACGCACCGCATGTTGCCCTTCTTTACTTTGCTCTCGATATGCATTGAGACCTGCTTGGTGCTACGCAGCGCGCTGCTGGCGATCTCGGTCTCGGACTTTGAGGGCCGCAAGGGGTCGGCTGTCCATGGTCGCGCTCCCCATGGCCACCGCTCAACACCATGGTTGCTCGCCCACGCCTCGGCGCGCGCAAACCACGGCATAATGTCAATGTTGGCGCTCGAGTCAAGACAAATGATCACATCCACCTCGCGCTCAGGCCGGAGAAGCGGCGCAAATGGTAGGTTGTTCTCCAATCCGGCATCGAGCAGGGACAGGAAGGGCGCTCCCTCAAGCTCGGCCAGCTCGGCATCATCGACGCTCAGCTGCTTGGTCTTGTAAAATGGATTGTACAGGGTGTACGGCGGGATCGGATGGGATATCTCAGAGTCATGCTCAAAGCGGTCCATCAGCGGGTCCATCGCCAATCGAATTGCCCCGGGCATTGCCATGTAGATCTCCATGGTCATCGCCTTAACGCTTGCACAGAACGCGGATCCGACTGTGCCCATGATGCTGCCAAAGTGCGTCTCTCCAACCCTGAACTGCTCTTTGCCGTCCTTTATAGGTCGCCCAAACGCCCACGTGGGCACCCACGCTCCGTGGTCGATGCTGCCAACTTCATAGGGGCTAAGCTCAAACCACTGGTACCTGTGGTTCTGGGCCTTTTCTGGATCATTGTTGTCGCTGCCCAGAAAGTGGCGCACTGCCGTGTAAATGGGCATCGGAAGGGCACCTTGGTCGACCGCTTCCCGCTGCGAGCTTAGCTTCATCCAGCGCGGATCCAAAGTCAGCTTGAGCTTGCCGTCTGGCATCCTGGAGTACTGCACAATCAGCTGCTTGAACAGCAATGCACCATAGAGCTCGACAATCGATATGGGCGGCGCAGAGATCGACTGCAGTGTGCCCTTGGCCGCCTTGAGGAGATCCTCAACTGTAAGAGGCGCCTTCATGTCGTCCTCTGCCTGGTAAAGATACTTGTGGCTCTCTTGAATAGCCCTATCCACAATCCAGTTGCCCTGACGTTTGATCTCGTCCGAAACCCGGTTTAAAATACTGCTATTGCCGCTGCTGCTGATACCATTGCTGTCCCCTGGTTCAGCACGCATCTCCTTGCCCTCCTCGACAAGCTCATCTTCAGTTTTAGCTGAGGACAGCAGATATCGCATGGCTATATTTGCAAACACGCGCTGCGTGATGTCATTGTTCTCGGTGAGAAATGTCATCAGATTCGCAGTGCTGAAAAGGCCTCTCTGCATGGCCTCACGCATGCTGTCGAGGACCGTATTGGGGTCGCCATAACCGTAAGTGTGCAGAGCACCCACCGCCCACGACGAACCCGACACTGCAGCATCGTACATAATGCACTGTGCCAAGCCCGCCTCATGCATCGCGCGGTACGACCCAATGGTCGACACCATGGCACGGAACCCGCCGCCAGAGCTCGCAATGCCGATAGTGGGTATATCACGAGCATCCACGCTGGCCTTGGGAACTCCAATAAACTGCGCGAAGTCGTTGCACATGCGTTCGGCCCGTTTGTGTCGAAAGTCAGTTTCTTGGCCGCAGATTCCATTTCCAACACGCACAGATGCAGCTTGGAGGAGTTCCGGGTGGATGGATTGTTCGAGGCAAATCTGGGCACAAGCAGTGAGCCAAGGTCGCCGTAACTGATCAGGGAGCATTTCATAAACTGCTTCTCCTAGAGCAACCCGAGTGTCATCGATATGCTTGTTCAGCTGTGCCTGCGCCGCGTCTATTTGCTGCAAGAGCTGATCTTTGATCGAATTTCCCGATTCCGTTTTCTCGTTCAATTTCGCGGCGTCCTTTAGCTGCTCTGGGATAGAAGAGAATGAGACCCAGTCCATATTTTGAACTCTGTGTGTGAGTTCATTCAGCTGATTCTTGGCACTGGCTGCCCAGCTCAAAAGTTTGGATTCCTCATCCACGCTGTCTTTGGAGCTACTCACAACTGATCCATTTGGTTGGTGTCTCTCTGGAGGCTGGATGTTGCTGGCTGCTGTTAGCGAGTCGAGCGCACTTTTAACACTTGCGTACCATGTGTTATTTGGCAGTGTTGAGGGCCTGCTTGTAGATTCCGTACTGTGTTTCCCCTTGTCTGTATCATCTGGCGCCAATTCCTTGGATTCAAGCAGCAATTGCGACAGGTTCTTAGACACAGAGTCGTACAACGACTGTAGTTTAGCGGTCATAGAGGCAGGAGGAGTCTCGCCATTGATAATACCCTCGTGCCTGTCCGTACCGCGCTGTTTATCTGCGTTACCCTCTTCCATGTTCGGATCTACAATATCAAGCCAAATAAGCTGTATTATTTAGCATTAAGTAACAACTTGGAATAAATGGCCCTGCATATTTTGCAAATGACAGCGTAAAAACATGTGTACCTGTGCCCTGCGCCATTATTGGATACCTCGTGGTGTAAGCGGCAGCAACAGCAGCGGTCGACAGAATGCCAAACACAACGGCGAGCTTACTTTCGCCAGCGGATTTTTTGCCGGTATTAGCAGTGCTGCGAGTCGCCTGGTGTCCAATGTGCCTGGCTCCCGGGGACAAAAGTGAACGATGCGCTCTGTGTGTGGGTATGCGCGTTAGAAGCCTGACGATGGTCATGATATAGTAAAAGACTTGTAGTTAGGAGAATAGGAAAAATAAGGGGGGAATTACAGCGAAAGAAAGCAATAACCAAGATTTCTTAAGCATTTTTTATATAGAAACTGATTCATTCTAGGCAAGGCGCGTGTTACACATAAATAACGCCAATTTTGGGCGAACCCCTTAGCTATGATCATATCTACGTCATCATCTCTGCTATCACTAATAAGCTAATCGGAATTAGGGCCAAAATTTAGATTTTTAAAACCTTGGTTGTTTTTTAATTCATTTATATATTATTTTATTTAGCGACGAATGTTCAATACGAAAAACCTATTTTAAATATCAAAACAATTATTTTGGTTGCGCTGATCTTTTGGGTGGGGGTTGGGGGAGGGGGGGTTGGGAATAAACCCAATTATTTTTGTTTCGCTATAGCACTAAAGCTTGGCTTTAGAAGCTACCCTTGCAGTTGACGCAGATGCACTCTCTGTCGCACGTCTGAAACAATGAGTGGATCCAAGTGCGAACGAGCTGGAGGCTGATGACAGAAAAGCCAGACATGATTTTAAAAAGGGTATTTTTGGGTGGATCGGCTTGAGCTGAGGAATTGTGTAATGCGGGCTGAGCAGTCGTTATATAATAAATGCAAAGTAGAGAAATGTGGATGGGATGAGAGAATGTGCTCGAGTACTAAGGGGTGTGATGAACAAAAATGTCTAAAAATGTGGGCGTCTGGTTTAACTTTATATAGGTATGTAGGAATGTTCTTTTTGTCCGCCCAACATTTGTGCAATCAAAGATCCGTGTGTTTGTAAGTAGTGTCGGGCAGCAATTAATATCACCAGGAAACAATACTGCGCTTCAAAATAATAAACCGAGTGATGAAGACGAGTGTCCAAAGTAGAAGTGATTACACAAAATGAGGTTCACCCCAATCTTTTTTCTTGCAAATCAAATTAGCATTGTGTGTATCGTGGGGGGGAAGACAACAGTGGCATTCAATGCGGAAGAAGAGTGTGCATTTGTATAAACATTATGTTCTAAATTTATGAATGTGTTCAAAAAACCCCCCAAAACAAATTAAAAATAACCTGTATAATTTTTTTTTGAGCCAGCTGCATGTTTGTATTAAAAAAATTACTCGGAATTTTCATTTCCAGCACGTAAATTCGAACCATATTGGCCAGGTATGTGGATATGGGCATTGTATTTTCACATTTAATGAATAAAATCCATTGCACACACAAATTCACACACTCGTGTTTAACAGTGTAAATGAAAATATATTTGGGACTACATTGTATCTTGCATAGCACCCTTGCAGTGTTACAATCGAGACATATGCCAATGTTCTGCAGTAGTTGCATATTTTATATATATACATGACACCTTTGCTCATCATTTTACATTCCCCCAACCCGAAAACAATGTGTGCCTGGCTTCTTAAAAAAACACACCATATGATATCTACTAAATTATATGCGTTTGGTCTTAAATCACCTTTAATCATTTTTTTTTGCTGACGGGCACTTTATGTCGGTTATTTGTGTGCGGATATATTGCAAGCCTCAACCCCAACACCCCCAGACATTCAGAGCTTGCAGGCTGCATGCCGTGGCGGCTCTCACTCAAATCCGAAATTGCAAATTAATATCAAAATACATATCTATTAATTGATACTAATCGCAATTATCATCAAACTAATATTAAATCAAAAATGATTGCCATTCAGCAAATGGGCACATTGACAGCAAGGCCGCCCTGGGACGTCTCTTTGTATTTTGACATCATGTCATGGCCTGTCTGGCGCATCGTCTCGATTACCTGGTCAAGGGACACTCTGTGGCTACCGTCGCCCTGCAGTGCAAGCTGGGCGGCAGTCACTGCCTTAACGGCGCCCAGAGCATTGCGCTCAATGCATGGGATCTGAACTAGCCCATCAACAGGATCGCAGGTCAATCCCAGGTTATGCTCCATGCCAATCTCGGCGGCATTCTCAACTTGGGCTGGCGTACCGCCCATTACGGCAGCAAAGGCCGCGGCGCTCATACTGCAGGCAACGCCAACTTCGCCCTGGCAGCCCATTTCGGCGGCGCTGATCGAGGCCCCGCGTTTGTACAGCATTCCGATGGCTGCAGAAGTAAACAAGAACTCCAGGATATCCCGCGACGGATCCTCACTGAGGAATTCCAGGTGGTACTTAAGCACGGATGGAATGACTCCGGCTGCTCCATTGGTCGGCGCGGTAACCACACGACCACCGGCGGCATTCTCCTCATTGACAGCAATGGCATAAACGGACAGATAGTCCAGTTGGGGAAGTACCGGGCGGCGAGCGCGCTGGCGGCGCTTGAACACACCCGTAAGCTCGTTGCGCTGCGTGCTGGTCAGCGACGTCTCCAAGAGCGACGAGGCTGAGAAGCCGTTCTTTCTCGACACAGCAAACAAACTGGTGGCCGGATCCACGCCATCGGCAAGCATTGGGCGTTGGGCATCAGGCAATGCGTATTGCTCAGCAGAGCCGTAGATTCCGCGCATAAGGTTTTGGTATAGATTTGGCGCACGGCGGTGCACGTTGAGGCGGCCAGGGAGCTTGCGATCCTTTGAGAGGCAGCCCCGGCGAATAGAGTCGTCCATGACAGCCCAGATACGAAAGGCAGCATTGATGACCTCTTCTCGGCTGCGCCACTGCAGCTCGTTGAGGAAGACTACCTCGGCGATAGATAGGCCCTCGCGCTCACACAGCTCAATCAGATCCTTGCCCGTACGAAATGGCAGCGCAGCTGTAACCAGATCCTGCTGCGTGCGCTCGGCCATCTGGGCAGACTCAGCGGCAGGTCTGGCCGTAGTGCTCGAGGCTGTGCTTCCATCAATGTCCGCCGCCGATCCCGAAGCCATGCCCACGCCGGCTGTCGTGTGCGCATAATCGCGATAAAACACGTTCTCGCCGTGCGCGAGCTGGGTCTTTTCGTTGACCACAAAGCCTCCGCCGATGCTAAAATACTCGTTGGTGGCCAGCATATCTCCGTTGGCGTCGAACACAGTGAACCGCATGCCGTTGGGATGCTGAGGCAGGGACTCGTAGTAGTGCAGCGTCATGTCCTTGTCGGGATTGAACCGCACGCGGTGCATGCCGTTCAGTGTTATCGTGTTAGTTTCGTGCATGGCCTGCACGCGCGAAATGATGGACTCGGTGGGCACGGACTCGGGAAGCTCGCCCTCAAGGCCCATCAGCGTGGCGTTAGGTGTGCCATGCCCAATGCCGGTCAGCGCGAGCGAGCCGTACAGGTCAACTTTGATGCTTCTGATCTTAGTAAGCACCTTGTGATCGACCAAATCCTGGACGAAAATCTTTCCCGCGCGCATTGGCCCGACGGTGTGACTATAACAAACAAAAGAGATTTGTGGATACCAAATATGGGTCAATATTATTTTTAGCTTTGTATACTTCACATTACGTTTGGAGAGAGGAGTTTCAGCGCAGATAATTATCCTTTCGCAAAAAAAACACATGGGCACCAGGCATCGTCTTTGAACTCAGTGAATTGTTCCCACACTCTTTAATTGCAGAGAAGCAATACCAAGCGATAAGAAGCCAGCACCAGTGCGTGTGAAAAATAATAATGATGCATGATAGATTTTTTGCGCGCGTGAGCACAGCTACATCGTGGCACTCAGCTGGCCTGTGCGCAATCTCGCTTCAATGCAGAAATTCACAAGTAAAAAATGGAAGGTGGCAGCGTCTTAATGCCCACGCATCAATATGTGCAAGATAAAAAATAACGTACCTAGACGAAGGGCCAACTCCAATGGAAAACAGGTCGAATGTGCTGACAACAGCGTGGTGTGTCGACTCCTTCTCAGCAGAACTGTCGGGGATGGAATCGCCCTTGTTGGCGGCCTTGGCCGCCTGCTGGGGGTCTTCCTGCGGTGTAGCTGATGTGGTGCCTAGAGCGCGGACCCCAATTGGCCGCTGAGATAGCTGGTGCAGAGCCTGCTGCTGCTGCTTGTTGAGCGCTGACAAGCAGTGCCCGGCCTTGATGACTGGTGCTGTCAGGCTGTGCATCTGCCTGGTTGCCTGTGGCCTGGCAGAAACCACAATGTTCCGGGTGAGTGCGCGCATCGACATGCTCATGGTTGTGTTTGTTAATATTGCTTGCTTTGCTGTAAACAGGTGTGAATATGAGAGATGTATATGGTACAAAAGGCACTCTGGCAGATAATATTTATAAACTGGCACACGAGTAAGCAGTGAAAATTGGCACTGGTGGTGTTGCTGCTGTTGCTGCTGTTTCTGTTGCTGCGGGGAGGCTTTCTTTGTGGAAATTTGTTAATGCAAAAATAAATAAGGAGGGGGATGTGAATAGCACAAAGAATATACTGATGACATAAAAATAGGTTGGCAGAGATGCCCACCCCCTTTTATATGTTTTTGCGCGCAGCTATTGTGTGGCGCAAAATCACTTTAAAAAGCGTCTGTGAGTGCATTCTCAAACGAGCGGACGTCCGAGAAGAAAAAACCTGCTACTTCAAGGAACAGCAACACCGAAAACACCCGTGCATTGCTCCCCTCTTTTTTCATTTATTTTTTGGGGCCGAAAAATTGTATTTCAGCTTTCACAGTGCCAGGCGCTGACAAACCGGTTGTCGAGCTTAAATAACGGCTGGATCACAACCTTCTGCACTGCACAGAGTACAGAGCATTGAGTCAGTCGGCGTGCGAAAAAATACGTACATGATTTTAGTTTATTTGGTTTTCCAGCACGAAATTTCCTAAGCTGCTTAGAACTGTGCGGATCAGATTGGTACACACGAAAGTCTAGAACCGAAATGTCTGATGGCCGTGACACAGGATGCCGCGCATAAAGCGCGAAGAAATAAGTTGCTGCTGCCGCAGCTGTGACTCTTAAGCAAACTGCTGCTTCATATCTATCTATCTCGTCTCTCTCTCTCTTTTGTCATTTTACACACATCCTTGTTTACTTTCAAAAGCATTAAACACTTTCACCCATTACCACTACATTGTCGCACGCTACAATGGACAGCACATCACGCAGCGCACCCTCGCACTCGCACTCGCCTCGTTGTAGAGCTGCTTCGGAAAAGTAAGGCAGACAAAAACATATTTATGCTGGCATCCACAATGTCTTTACTGTTTTTTGGTTGCAGACCGGCTGCATATTTTTTGTTTTCAATTTCTTGTTTTCAGAAACCGCAAGGCGTTATAGTGTAGCTAGATGAACATTGATTAAAAAAAGCAGTTGCACGATAGAGTGTGATAAGCGGGATGAAAAGCGAAGAGACTGTTTTGAGGTGTTATCTTTCGAGATCTGTCGGAAAAACTAATGGGAAAATTGTAAAATTGGGGACGAAGATTTCCACGTCATTTTCCGTTGTTTAATTTTTTTGGATTTGCCTTGCGACTTCTGGTTGTGACAATTGGCTTTGCTAATATTATCCAACAATCGCCTTATTATCGTGGCTTCTTTGTGCGTTTCTTAGACATTATCGGAGCCATCAGTTCGACCGTGAAGGGAAACAGATGGCGGGTCGTTGTGGTCGACCGGCCCTCGCTCAAGATCGTCTCCATGGCACTGGAGATGCAGTCGATCCTCGAGCAGAATGTGA
Organism: Kickxella alabastrina; assembly: GCF_025024165.1. Lineage (NCBI taxonomy): Eukaryota > Fungi > Kickxellomycota > Kickxellomycetes > Kickxellales > Kickxellaceae > Kickxella > Kickxella alabastrina. Next base: position 13,823 of record NW_026251620.1, read on the forward strand.
TAGGTAAGCTTGCACGGGTTTGAAAAAAAGAGACTAAGCCTTGCCTCCGGTTATGTCTAAAATGACGAATTTGACTCACTAAACTATCCTATCATGGGTTTTTTTGTAGCTGTCCAGTTGATCACCAGAAACAGGCAGGTCTATCCAGAAATAGACGCAATCTACATCCTGGTGCCCTGCGCCGATTCTGTTATGCGCATGATCGACGACTTTAAACCAGACCCTGGCCATCCAGAAAATCCCCAGACAAAGTACGCGCGCGCACACTTGTTTTTTACCGGAAAGCTGCCGGAGCTGCTCTTCTCGCAGCTGGCATCGTCGACAGCTGCACCATACATCAAAGGAGTTACCGAGTTGTTTGTCGAATACAACCGTAAGTAAAGACCAGAAAAATGAAGAAGAAAAATCGATCAGCAATGCGTGTACCGGTGTTGAAGTTATATGCTGCATTGTAGTCAGCACGTATTCCTTAACAAAATAATGTGTCACTTGCTGTTATTCCGCACGTATTTAGCATTTGAATCTCGCGTATTTCTCACTACGCCGTCGGAGCAGCCGTTCTACTCGCTGTACTCGCCCCACGCAGCCGACAAAATGGAACGAGACCTGGACGCCGCCTCCGATCGGCTTTTGAGCGTCATTGCCGCGCTTGAAATTCACCCATTTGTCAGATTCTACCGCCCTGCCAATCCGACCAGCAGCAACAGCAGCAACGACAGTGGAAATGATAGCAGCCAAGATAGTGCATGCCCACGCATCGCCGAGGCCATGGCCCGGCGATTCCAACTCAAACTCAACGAGCACTATGCCCACGAATACAGCGACACCGATAACAAGGATCCGCGCCAGCAGCAAAGCTCGGACTCTGTGGTCATTGTGCTTGACAGGTCAATT